>NW_027521001.1:0-146798 GCF_052094955.1 Ictidomys tridecemlineatus
TGATACTTTCAGGGGAATGATCAGTAACACCAATCCCACTTGGCTCACCAAATTTCGTTCTTCTAGGTTAACAGTGTTCGTTTGCAGTAACCGTTTTCATTTTGAGGTTTCACTCTGTTTTCTCCTATACGAAAACATGTATTTGGAACTCTAAATCAAACACGGTTTGTGCTAGCTCTTTGAAACTGTGACCCAATAAAGCAGTTTAAAGTTTCTATCTCAGTGGTTTGTTTGCTGTTGATGTAGCCCTAAGCAGAGACTGGCGAGGATCACTTTCATGGGAAAGGGGTTGCCAAGCTTCCAAAAACTACGAGTTGCCTGAAATCTCAGCAAACACTTTTTTACCCAATCTTGATGATACTTTCCGGGAATGATCAGTACACCAATCCCACTTGGCTCACCAAATTTCGTTCTTCTAGGTTAAACCGTTCGTTTGCAGTAACCGTTTTCATTTTGAGTTTCACTCTGTTTTCTCCTATACAGATACATGTATTTGGAACTCTAAATCAAACACGGTTTGTGCTAGCTCTTTGAAAATTGACCCAATAAAGCAGTTTCAAGTTCTATCACTATGGTTTGTTTGCTGTTGATGTAGCCCTAAGCAGAGACTGGCGAGAATCACTTCCATGGAAAGGGGTTGCCAAGCTTCCAAAAAACTACGAGTTTCCTGAAATCTCAGCAAACACTTTTTCACCCAATCTTGATGATACTTGCAGGGAATGATCAGTACACCAATCCCACTTGGCTCTCCAAATTTCGTTCTTCTAGGTTAAACCAATCGTTTGCAGTAACCGTTTTCATTTTGAGGTTTCACTCTGTTTTCTCCTATACGGATACATGTATTTGGAACTCTAAATCAAACACGGTTTGTGCTAGCTCTTTGAAACTTGACCCAATAAAGCAGTTTCAAGTTCTATCTCTATGGTTTGTTTGCTGTTGATGTAGCCCTAAATCAGAGACTGGCGAGAATCACTTTCATGGAAAGGGGTTGCCAAGCTTCCAAAAAACTACGAGTTGCCTGAAATCTCAGTAAACACTTTTTCACCTGAATCTGCCTGATACTTTCAAAGAATGATCAGGAAACCAATCCCACTTGGCTCACCAAATTTCGTTCTTCTAGGTTAAACCGTTTCTTTGCAGTAACCGTTTTCATTTTGAGGTTTCACTCTGTTTTCTCCTATACGGATACATGTATTTGGAACTCTAAATCAAACAGGGTTTGTGCTAGCTCTTTGAAACTTGACCCAATAAAGCAGTTTCAAGTTCTCTCTCTATGGTTTGTTTGCTGTTGATGTAGTCCTAAGCAGAGACTGGCGAGAATCACTTTCATGGAAAGGGGTTGCCAAGCTTCCAAAAAACTACGAGTTGCCTGAAATCTCAGTAAACACTTTTTCACCTGATCGTCCTGATACTTTCAAAGAATGATCAGGAAACCAATCCCACTTGGCTCACCAAATTTCGTTCTTCTAGGTTAAACCGTTTCTTTGCAGTAACCGTTTTCATTTTGAGGTTTCACTCTGTTTTCTCCTATACGGATACATGTATTTGGAACTCTAAATCAAACACGGTTAGTGCTAGCTCTTTGAAACTTGACCCAATAAAGCAGTTTCAAGTTCTATCTCTATGGTTTGTTTGCTCTTGATGTAGCCCTAAGCTGAGACTGGCGAGAATCACTTTCATGGAAAGGGGTTGCCAAGCTTCCAAAAAACTACGAGTTTCCTGAAATCTCAGCAAACACTTTTTCACCCAATCTTGATGATACTTTCAGGGAATGATCAGTACACCAATCCCACTTGGCTCACCAAATTTCGTTCTTCTAGGTTAAACCGTTCGTTTGCAGTAATCGTTTTCATTTTGAGGTTTCACTCTGTTTTCTCCTATACGGATACATGTATTTGGAACTCTAAATCAAACACGGTTTGTGCTAGCTCTTTTAAACTTGACCCAATAAAGCAGTTTCAAGTTCTATCTCTATGGTTTGTTTGCTGTTGATGTAGCCCTAAGCAGAGACTGGAGAGAATCACTTTCATGGAAAGGGGTTGCCAAGCTTCCAAAAAACTACGAGTTGCCTGAAATCTCAGCAAACACTTTTTCACCCAAACTTGATGATATTTTCAGGGAATGATCAGTACACCAATCCCACTTGGCTCACCAAATTTCGTTCTTCTATGTTAAACCATTCGTTTGCAGTAACCGTTTTCATTTTGAGGTTTCACTCTGTTTTCTCCTATACAGATACATGTATTTGGAACTCTAAATCAAACACGGATTGTGCTAGCTCTTTGAAACTTGACCCAATAAAGCAGTTTCAAGTTCTATCTCTATGGTTTGTTTGCTGTTGATGTAGCCCTAAGCAGAGACTGGCGAGAATCACTTTCATGGAAAGGGGTTGCCAAGCTTCCAAAAAACTACGAGTTCCCAGAAATCTCAGCAAACACTTTTTCACCCAATCTTGATGATACTTTCAGGGAATAATCAGTACACCAATCCCATTTGGCTCACCAAATTTCGTTCTTCTAGGTTAAACAGTTCGTTTGCAGAAACCGTTTTCATTTTGAGGTTTCACTCTGTTTTCTCCTATATGGATACATGTATTTGGAACTCTAAATAAAACACTGTTTGTGCTAGCTCTTTGAAACTTGACCCAATAAAGCAGATTCAAGTGCTGTCTCTATGGTTTGTTTGCTGTTGATGTAGCCCTAAGCAGAGACTGGCGAGAATCACTTTCATGGAAAGGGGTTGCCAAGCTTCAAAAAAACTACGAGTTGTCTGAAATCTCAGCAAACACTTTTTCACCCAATCTTGATGATACTTTCAGGGAATGATCAGTACACCAATCCCACTTCGCTCAACAAATTTCGTTCTTCTAGGTTAAACTGTTCGTTTGCAGTAACCGTTTTCATTTTGAGGTTTCACTCTGTTTTCTCCTATACGGATACATGTATTTGGAACTCTAAATCAAACACGGTTTGTGCTAGCTCTTTGAAACTTGACCCAATAAAGCAGTTTCAAGTTCTATCTCTATGGTTTGTTTGCTGTTGATGTAGCCCTAAGCAGAGACTGGCGAGAATCACTTTCATGGAAAGGGGTTTCCAAGTTTCCAAAAAACTACGAGTTGCCTGAAATCTCAGCAAACACTTTTTCACCCAATCTTGGTGATACTTTCAGGGAATGATCAGTACACCAATCCCACTTTCCTCACCAAATTTCGTTCTTCTATGTTTAACCGTTCTTTTTCAGTAACCGTATTCATTTTGAGGTTTCACTCTGTTTTCTCCTATACGGATACATGTATTTGAAAAACTAAATCAAACACGGTTTGTGCTAGCTCTTTGAATCTTTACCAAATAAAGCTGTTTCAAGTTCTATTTCTACGGTTAGTTTGCTGTTGATGTAGCCCTAAGCAGAGACTGGGGGAATAAGTTTCATGGAAAGGGGTAGCCAAGCTTCCAAAAAACTACGCGTTGCCTGAAATCTCAGCAAACACCTTTTCACCCAATCGTCCTGATACTTTCAGGGAATGATCAGTACACCAATCCCACTTGGCTCACCAAATTTCGTTCTTCTAGGTTGAACTGTTCGTTTGCAGTAACCGTTTTCATTTTGAGGTTTCACTCTGTTTTCTCCTATACGGATACATGTATTTGGAACTCTAGATCAACACGGTTTGTGCTAGCTCTTTGAAACTTGACCCAGTAAAGCAGTTTCAAGTTCTATCTCTATGGTTTGTTTGCTGTTGATGTGGCCCTAAGCAGAGACTGGCGAGAATCACTTTCATTGAAAGGGGTTGCCAAGCTTCCAAAAAACTACGAGTTCCCTGAAATCTCAGCAAACACTTTTTCACCCAATCTTGATGATACTTTCAGGAAATGATAAGTACACCAATCCCACTTGGCTCACCAAATTTCGTTCTTCTAGGTTAAACTGTTCGCTTGCAGTAACCGTTTTCATTTTGAGGTTTCACTCTGTTTTCTCCTATAGGAAAACATGTATTTGGAACTCTAAATCAAACACGGTTTGTGCTAGCTCTTTGAAACTTGACCCAATAAAGCAGTTTAAAGTTCTATCTCAGTGGTTTGTTTGCTGTTGATGTAGCCCTAAGCAGAAACTGGCGAGGATCACTTTCATGGAAAGGGGTTGCCAAGCTTCCAAAAAACTACGAGTTTCCTGAAATCTCAGCAAACACTTTTTCACCCAATCTTGATGATACTTGCAGGGAATGATCAGTACACCAATCCCACTTGGCTCACCAAATTTCGTTCTTCTATGTTAAACCATTCGTTTGAAGTAACCGTTTTTATTTTGATGTTTCACTCTGTTTTCTCCTATAGGGATACATGTATTTGGAACTCTAAATCAAACACGGTTTGTGCTAGCTCTTTGAAACTTAACCCAATAAAGCAGTTTCAAGTTCTATCTCGGTGGATTGTTTGCTGTTGATGTAGCCCTAAGCAGAGACTGGCGAGAATCACTTTCATGGAAAGGGGTTGCCAAGCTTCAAAAAAAATACGAGTTGCCTGAAATGACAGCAAACACTTTTTCACCCAATCTTGATGATACTTTCAGGGAATGATCAGTACACCAATCCCACTTGGCTCACCAAATTTCGTTCTTCTAGGTTAAAGTGTTCGTTTGCAGTAACCGTTTTCATTTTGAGGTTTCACTCTGTTTTCTCCTATACGAAAACATGTATTTGGAACTCTAAATCAAACACGGTTTGTGCTAGCTCTTTGAAACTTGACCCAATAAAGCAGTTTAAAGTTCTATCTCAGTGGTTTGTTTGCTGTTGATGTAGCCCTAAGCAGAGACTGGCGAGGATCACTTTCATGGAAAGGGGTTGCCAAGCTTCCAAAAAACTACGAGTTGCCTGAAATCTCAGCAAACACTTTTTTACCCAATCTTGATGATACTTTCCGGGAATGATCAGTACACCAATCCCACTTGGCTCACCAAATTTCGTTCTTCTAGGTTAAACCGTTCGTTTGCAGTAACCGTTTTCATTTTGAGTTTCACTCTGTTTTCTCCTATACAGATACATGTATTTGGAACTCTAAATCAAACACGGTTTGTGCTAGCTCTTTGAAACTTGACCCAATAAAGCAGTTTCAAGTTCTATCACTATGGTTTGTTTGCTGTTGATGTAGCCCTAAGCAGAGACTGGCGAGAATCACTTCCATGGAAAGGGGTTGCCAAGCTTCCAAAAAACTACGAGTTTCCTGAAATCTCAGCAAACACTTTTTCACCCAATCTTGATGATACTTGCAGGGAATGATCAGTACACCAATCCCACTTGGCTCTCCAAATTTCGTTCTTCTAGGTTAAACCAATCGTTTGCAGTAACCGTTTTCATTTTGAGGTTTCACTCTGTTTTCTCCTATACGGATACATGTATTTGGAACTCTAAATCAAACACGGTTTGTGCTAGCTCTTTGAAACTTGACCCAATAAAGCAGTTTCAAGTTCTATCTCTATGGTTTGTTTGCTGTTGATGTAGCCCTAATCAGAGACTGGCGAGAATCACTTTCATGGAAAGGGGTTGCCAAGCTTCCAAAAAACTACGAGTTGCCTGAAATCTCAGTAAACACTTTTTCACCTGATCGTCCTGATACTTTCAAAGAATGATCAGGAAACCAATCCCACTTGGCTCACCAAATTTCGTTCTTCTAGGTTAAACCGTTTCTTTGCAGTAACCGTTTTCATTTTGAGGTTTCACTCTGTTTTCTCCTATACGGATACATGTATTTGGAACTCTAAATCAAACAGGGTTTGTGCTAGCTCTTTGAAACTTGACCCAATAAAGCAGTTTCAAGTTCTCTCTCTATGGTTTGTTTGCTGTTGATGTAGTCCTAAGCAGAGACTGGCGAGAATCACTTTCATAGAAAGGGGTTGCCAAGCTTCCAAAATACTACGAGTTTCCTGAAATCTCAGCAAACACTTTTTCACCCAATCTTGATGATACTTTCAGGGAATTATCAGTACAGGAATCCCACTTGGCTCACCAAATTTCGTTCTTCTAGGTTAAACCGTTTCTTTGCAGTAATCGTTTTCATTTTGAGGTTTCACTCTGTTTTCTCCTATACGGATACATGTATTTGGAACTCTAAATCAAACACGGTTAGTGCTAGCTCTTTGAAACTTGACCCAATAAAGCAGTTTCAAGTTCTATCTCTATGGTTTGTTTGCTCTTGATGTAGCCCTAAGCTGAGACTGGCGAGAATCACTTTCATGGAAAGGGGTTGCCAAGCTTCCAAAAAACTACGAGTTTCCTGAAATCTCAGCAAACACTTTTTCACCCAATCTTGATGATACTTTCAGGGAATGATCAGTACACCAATCCCACTTGGCTCACCAAATTTCGTTCTTCTAGGTTAAACCGTTCGTTTGCAGTAATCGTTTTCATTTTGAGGTTTCACTCTGTTTTCTCCTATACGGATACATGTATTTGGAACTCTAAATCAAACACGGTTTGTGCTAGCTCTTTTAAACTTGACCCAATAAAGCAGTTTCAAGTTCTATCTCTATGGTTTGTTTGCTGTTGATGTAGCCCTAAGCAGAGACTGGAGAGAATCACTTTCATGGAAAGGGGTTGCCAAGCTTCCAAAAAACTACGAGTTGCCTGAAATCTCAGCAAACACTTTTTCACCCAAACTTGATGATATTTTCAGGGAATGATCAGTACACCAATCCCACTTGGCTCACCAAATTTCGTTCTTCTATGTTAAACCATTCGTTTGCAGTAACCGTTTTCATTTTGAGGTTTCACTCTGTTTTCTCCTATACAGATACATGTATTTGGAACTCTAAATCAAACACGGATTGTGCTAGCTCTTTGAAACTTGACCCAATAAAGCAGTTTCAAGTTCTATCTCTATGGTTTGTTTGCTGTTGATGTAGCCCTAAGCAGAGACTGGCGAGAATCACTTTCATGGAAAGGGGTTGCCAAGCTTCCAAAAAACTACGAGTTCCCAGAAATCTCAGCAAACACTTTTTCACCCAATCTTGATGATACTTTCAGGGAATAATCAGTACACCAATCCCATTTGGCTCACCAAATTTCGTTCTTCTAGGTTAAACAGTTCGTTTGCAGAAACCGTTTTCATTTTGAGGTTTCACTCTGTTTTCTCCTATATGGATACATGTATTTGGAACTCTAAATAAAACACTGTTTGTGCTAGCTCTTTGAAACTTGACCCAATAAAGCAGATTCAAGTGCTGTCTCTATGGTTTGTTTGCTGTTGATGTAGCCCTAAGCAGAGACTGGCGAGGATCACTTTCATGGAAAGGGGTTGCCAAGCTTCCAAAAAACTACGAGTTGCCTGAAATCTCAGCAAACACTTTTTTACCCAATCTTGATGATACTTTCCGGGAATGATCAGTACACCAATCCCACTTGGCTCACCAAATTTCGTTCTTCTAGGTTAAACCGTTCGTTTGCAGTAACCGTTTTCATTTTGAGTTTCACTCTGTTTTCTCCTATACAGATACATGTATTTGGAACTCTAAATCAAACACGGTTTGTGCTAGCTCTTTGAAACTTGACCCAATAAAGCAGTTTCAAGTTCTATCACTATGGTTTGTTTGCTGTTGATGTAGCCCTAAGCAGAGACTGGCGAGAATCACTTCCATGGAAAGGGGTTGCCAAGCTTCCAAAAAACTACGAGTTTCCTGAAATCTCAGCAAACACTTTTTCACCCAATCTTGATGATACTTGCAGGGAATGATCAGTACACCAATCCCACTTGGCTCTCCAAATTTCGTTCTTCTAGGTTAAACCAATCGTTTGCAGTAACCGTTTTCATTTTGAGGTTTCACTCTGTTTTCTCCTATACGGATACATGTATTTGGAACTCTAAATCAAACACGGTTTGTGCTAGCTCTTTGAAACTTGACCCAATAAAGCAGTTTCAAGTTCTATCTCTATGGTTTGTTTGCTGTTGATGTAGCCCTAATCAGAGACTGGCGAGAATCACTTTCATGGAAAGGGGTTGCCAAGCTTCCAAAAAACTACGAGTTGCCTGAAATCTCAGTAAACACTTTTTCACCTGATCGTCCTGATACTTTCAAAGAATGATCAGGAAACCAATCCCACTTGGCTCACCAAATTTCGTTCTTCTAGGTTAAACCGTTTCTTTGCAGTAACCGTTTTCATTTTGAGGTTTCACTCTGTTTTCTCCTATACGGATACATGTATTTGGAACTCTAAATCAAACAGGGTTTGTGCTAGCTCTTTGAAACTTGACCCAATAAAGCAGTTTCAAGTTCTCTCTCTATGGTTTGTTTGCTGTTGATGTAGTCCTAAGCAGAGACTGGCGAGAATCACTTTCATAGAAAGGGGTTGCCAAGCTTCCAAAATACTACGAGTTTCCTGAAATCTCAGCAAACACTTTTTCACCCAATCTTGATGATACTTTCAGGGAATGATCAGTACAGGAATCCCACTTGGCTCACCAAATTTCGTTCTTCTAGGTTAAACCGTTTCTTTGCAGTAATCGTTTTCATTTTGAGGTTTCACTCTGTTTTCTCCTATACGGATACATGTATTTGGAACTCTAAATCAAACACGGTTAGTGCTAGCTCTTTGAAACTTGACCCAATAAAGCAGTTTCAAGTTCTATCTCTATGGTTTGTTTGCTCTTGATGTAGCCCTAAGCTGAGACTGGCGAGAATCACTTTCATGGAAAGGGGTTGCCAAGCTTCCAAAAAACTACGAGTTTCCTGAAATCTCAGCAAACACTTTTTCACCCAATCTTGATGATACTTTCAGGGAATGATCAGTACACCAATCCCACTTGGCTCACCAAATTTCGTTCTTCTAGGTTAAACCGTTCGTTTGCAGTAATCGTTTTCATTTTGAGGTTTCACTCTGTTTTCTCCTATACGGATACATGTATTTGGAACTCTAAATCAAACACGGTTTGTGCTAGCTCTTTTAAACTTGACCCAATAAAGCAGTTTCAAGTTCTATCTCTATGGTTTGTTTGCTGTTGATGTAGCCCTAAGCAGAGACTGGAGAGAATCACTTTCATGGAAAGGGGTTGCCAAGCTTCCAAAAAACTACGAGTTGCCTGAAATCTCAGCAAACACTTTTTCACCCAAACTTGATGATATTTTCAGGGAATGATCAGTACACCAATCCCACTTGGCTCACCAAATTTCGTTCTTCTATGTTAAACCATTCGTTTGCAGTAACCGTTTTCATTTTGAGGTTTCACTCTGTTTTCTCCTATACAGATACATGTATTTGGAACTCTAAATCAAACACGGATTGTGCTAGCTCTTTGAAACTTGACCCAATAAAGCAGTTTCAAGTTCTATCTCTATGGTTTGTTTGCTGTTGATGTAGCCCTAAGCAGAGACTGGCGAGAATCACTTTCATGGAAAGGGGTTGCCAAGCTTCCAAAAAACTACGAGTTCCCAGAAATCTCAGCAAACACTTTTTCACCCAATCTTGATGATACTTTCAGGGAATAATCAGTACACCAATCCCATTTGGCTCACCAAATTTCGTTCTTCTAGGTTAAACAGTTCGTTTGCAGAAACCGTTTTCATTTTGAGGTTTCACTCTGTTTTCTCCTATATGGATACATGTATTTGGAACTCTAAATAAAACACTGTTTGTGCTAGCTCTTTGAAACTTGACCCAATAAAGCAGATTCAAGTGCTGTCTCTATGGTTTGTTTGCTGTTGATGTAGCCCTAAGCAGAGACTGGCGAGAATCACTTTCATGGAAAGGGGTTGCCAAGCTTCAAAAAAACTACGAGTTGTCTGAAATCTCAGCAAACACTTTTTCACCCAATCTTGATGATACTTTCAGGGAATGATCAGTACACCAATCCCACTTCGCTCAACAAATTTCGTTCTTCTAGGTTAAACTGTTCGTTTGCAGTAACCGTTTTCATTTTGAGGTTTCACTCTGTTTTCTCCTATACGGATACATGTATTTGGAACTCTAAATCAAACACGGTTTGTGCTAGCTCTTTGAAACTTGACCCAATAAAGCAGTTTCAAGTTCTATCTCTATGGTTTGTTTGCTGTTGATGTAGCCCTAAGCAGAGACTGGCGAGAATCACTTTCATGGAAAGGGGTTTCCAAGTTTCCAAAAAACTACGAGTTGCCTGAAATCTCAGCAAACACTTTTTCACCCAATCTTGGTGATACTTTCAGGGAATGATCAGTACACCAATCCCACTTTCCTCACCAAATTTCGTTCTTCTATGTTTAACCGTTCTTTTTCAGTAACCGTATTCATTTTGAGGTTTCACTCTGTTTTCTCCTATACGGATACATGTATTTGAA
The DNA here is from genome assembly GCF_052094955.1 of Ictidomys tridecemlineatus. Classification (NCBI taxonomy): domain Eukaryota; kingdom Metazoa; phylum Chordata; class Mammalia; order Rodentia; family Sciuridae; genus Ictidomys; species Ictidomys tridecemlineatus. Next base: position 10,297 of record NW_027521001.1, read on the forward strand.
AAACTAAATCAAACACGGTTTGTGCTAGCTCTTTGAATCTTTACCAAATAAAGCTGTTTCAAGTTCTATTTCTACGGTTAGTTTGCTGTTGATGTAGCCCTAAGCAGAGACTGGGGGAATAAGTTTCATGGAAAGGGGTAGCCAAGCTTCCAAAAAACTACGCGTTGCCTGAAATCTCAGCAAACACCTTTTCACCCAATCGTCCTGATACTTTCAGGGAATGATCAGTACACCAATCCCACTTGGCTCACCAAATTTCGTTCTTCTAGGTTGAACTGTTCGTTTGCAGTAACCGTTTTCATTTTGAGGTTTCACTCTGTTTTCTCCTATACGGATACATGTATTTGGAACTCTAGATCAACACGGTTTGTGCTAGCTCTTTGAAACTTGACCCAGTAAAGCAGTTTCAAGTTCTATCTCTATGGTTTGTTTGCTGTTGATGTGGCCCTAAGCAGAGACTGGCGAGAATCACTTTCATTGAAAGGGGTTGCCAAGCTTCCAAAAAACTACGAGTTCCCTGAAATCTCAGCAAACACTTTTTCACCCAATCTTGATGATACTTTCAGGAAATGATAAGTACACCAATCCCACTTGGCTCACCAAATTTCGTTCTTCTAGGTTAAACTGTTCGCTTGCAGTAACCGTTTTCATTTTGAGGTTTCACTCTGTTTTCTCCTATAGGAAAACATGTATTTGGAACTCTAAATCAAACACGGTTTGTGCTAGCTCTTTGAAACTTGACCCAATAAAGCAGTTTAAAGTTCTATCTCAGTGGTTTGTTTGCTGTTGATGTAGCCCTAAGCAGAAACTGGCGAGGATCACTTTCATGGAAAGGGGTTGCCAAGCTTCCAAAAAACTACGAGTTTCCTGAAATCTCAGCAAACACTTTTTCACCCAATCTTGATGATACTTGCAGGGAATGATCAGTACACCAATCCCACTTGGCTCTCCAAATTTCGTTCTTCTAGGTTAAACCAATCGTTTGCAGTAACCGTTTTCATTTTGAGGTTTCACTCTGTTTTCTCCTATACGGATACATGTATTTGGAACTCTATATCAAACACGGTTTGTGCTAGCTCTTTGAAACATGACCCAATAAAGCAGTTTCAAGTTCTATCTCTATGGTTTGTTTGCTGTTGATGTAGCCCTAAGCAGAGACTGGCGAGAATCACTTTCATGGAAAGTGGTTGCCAAGCTTTCAAAAAACTACAAGTTGCCTGAAATCTCAGTAAACACTTTTTCACCCGATCGTCCTGATACTTTCAAAGAATGATAAGGAAACCAATCCCACTTGGCTCACCAAATTTCGTTCTTCTAGGTTAAACCGTTTCTTTGCAGTAACCGTTTTCATTTTGAGGTTTCACTCTGTTTTCTCCTATACGGATACATGTATTTGGAACTCTAAATCAAACACGGTTTGTGCTAGCTCTTTGAAACATGACCCAATAAAGCAGTTTCAAGTTCTTTCTCTATGGTTTGTTTGTTGTTGATGTAGTCCTAAGCAGAGACTGGCGAGAATCACTTTTATGGAAAGGGGTTGCCAAGCTTCCAAAATACTACGAGTTTCCTGAAATCTCAGCAAACACTTTTTCACCCAATCTTGATGATACTTTCAGGGAATGATCAGTACAGGAATCCCACTTGGCTCACCAAATTTCGTTCTTTTAGGTTAAACCGTTCGTTTGCAGTAATCGTTTTCATTTTGAGGTTTCACTCTGTTTTCTCCTATACGGATACATGTATTTGGAACTCTAAATCAAACACGGTTTGTGCTAGCTCTTTGAAACTTGACCCAATAAAGCAGTTTCAAGTTCTATCTCAGTGGTTTGTTTGCTGTTGATGTAGCCCTAAGCAGAGACTGGCGAGAATCACTTTCATTGAAAGGGGTTGCCAAGCTTCCAAAAAACTACGAGTTCCCTGAAATCTCAGCAAAACACTTTTTCACCCAATCTTGATGATACTTTTCAGGAAATGATAAGTACACCAATCCCACTTGGCTCACCAAAATTTCGTTCTTCTAGGTTAAACTGTACATTTGCAGTAACCGTTTTCATTTTGAGGTTTCACTCTGTTTTTCTCCTATCCGAAAACATGTATTTGGAACTCTAAATCAAACACGGTTTGTGCTAGCTCTTTGAAAGTTGACCCTATAAAGCAGTTTCAAGTTCTCTCACTATGGTTTGTTTGCTGTTGATGTAGCCCTAAGCAGAGACTGGCGAGAATCACTTTCATGGAAAGGGGTTGCCAAGCTTCCAAAAACTACGAGTTGCCTGAAATCTCAGCAAACACTTTTTCACCCAATCTTGATGATACTTGCAGGGAATGATCAGTACACCAATCCACTTGGCTCTCCAAATTTCGTTCTTCTAGGTTAAACCAATCGTTTGCAGTACCGTTTTCATTTTGAGGTTTTCACTCTGTTTTCTCCTATACGGATACATGTATTTGGAACTCTAAATCAAACACGGTTTGTCCTAGCTCTTTGAAACTTGACCCAATAAAGCAGTTTCAAGTTCTATCTCTATGGTTTGTTTGCTGTTGATGTAGCCCTAAGCATAGACTGGCGAGAATCACTTTCATGGAAAGGGGTTGCCAAGCTTCCAAAAAACTACGAGTTGCCTGAAATCTCAGCAAACACTTTTTCACCCAATCTTGATGATACTTTCAGGGAAATGATCAGTACACCAATCCCACTTGGCTCACCAAATTTCGTTCTTCTAGGTTAAACCGTTCGTTTGCAGTAACCGTTTTCATTTTGAGGTTTCACTCTGTTTTCTCCTATACGGATACATGTATTTGGAACTCTAAATCAAACATGGTTTGTGCTAGCTTTTTGAAACTTGACCCAATAAAGCAGTTTCAAGTTCTATCACTATGTTTTTTTTTTGCTGTTGATGTAGCCCTAAGCAATGACTGGCGAGAATCACCTTTCATGGAAAGGGGTTGCCAAGCTTCCAAAAACTACGAGTTGCCTGAAATCTCAGCAAACACTTTTTCACCCAATCTTGATGATACTTTCAGGGAAAGATCAGTACACCAATCCCACTTGGCTCACCAAATTTCGTTCTTCTAGGTTAAACCGTTCGTTTGCAGTAACCGTTTTCATTTTGAGGTTTCACTCTGTTTTCTACTATACGGATACATGTATTTGAAACTCTATATCAAATACGGTTTGTGCTAGCTCTTTGAAACTTGACCCAATAAACAGTTTCAAGTTCTATATCAGCGGTTTGTTTGCTGTTGATGTAGCCCTAAGCAGAGACTGGCGAGAATCACTTTCATGGAAATGGGTTGTCAAGCTTCCAAAAAACTATGAGTTGCCTGAAATCTCAGCAATCACTTTTTCACCCAATCTTGATGATACTTTCAGGGAATGATCAGTACACCAATCCCACTTGGCTCACCCAATTTCGTTCTTCTAGGTTAAACCGTTCGTTTGCAGTAACCGTTTTCATTTTGAGGTTTCACTCTGCTTTTTCCTATAAGGATACATGTATTTGGAACTCTAAATCAAACACGGTTTGTGCTAGCTCTTTGAAACTTGACCCAATAAAGCAGTTTAAAGTTCTATCTCTATGTTTTTTTTTTGCTATTGATGTAGTCCTAAGCACAGACTGGCGAGAATTACTTTCATGGAAAGGGGTTGCCAAGCTTCCAAAAAACTATGAGTTCCCTGAAATCTCAGCAAGCAGTTTTTCACCCAATCTTGATGATACTTTCAGGGAATGATCAGTACAGGAATCCCACTTGGCTCACCAAATTTCGTTCTTCTAGGTTAAACCATTCGTTTGCAGTAACCGTTTTCATTTTGAGGTTTCACTCTGTTTTCTCCTATACGGATACATGTATTTGGAACTCTAAATCAAACACGGTTTGTGCTAGCTCTTTGAAACTTGACCCAATAAAGCAGTTTCAAGTTCTATCTCTATGGTTTGTTTGCTGTTGATGTAGCCCTAAGGAGAGACTGGCAAGAATCACTTTCATGGAAAGGGGTTGCCAAGCTTCCAAAAAACTACAAGTTGCCTGAAATCTCAGCAAACACTTTTTCAACCAATCTTGATGATACTTGCAGGGAATGATCAGTACACCAATCCCACTTGGCTCACCAAATTTCGTTCTTCTAGGTTAAACCATTCGTTTGCAGTAACCGATTTCATTTTTGAGGTTTCAATCTGTTTTCTCCTATACGGATACATGTATTTGGAACTCTAAATCAAACACGGTTTCTGCTAGATCTTTGAAACTTGACCCAATAAAGCAGTTTCAAGTTTTATCTCTATGGTTTGTTTGCTGTTGATGTAGCCCTAAGCAGAGACTGGCGAGAATCACTTTCATGGAAAGGGGTTGCCAAATCTTCCAAAAAACTACGAGTTGCCTGAAATCTCAGCAAACACTTTTTCACCCAATCGTGATGATACTTTCAGGGAATGATCAGTACACCAATCCGACTTGGATCACCAAATTTCGTTCTTCTAGGTTAAACTGTTCGTTTGCAGTAACCGTTTTCATTTTGAGATTTCACTCTGTTTTCTCCTATACGGATACATGTATTTGGAACTCTAAATCAAACACGGTTTGTGCTAGCTTTGAAACTTGACCCAATAAAGCAGTTGCAAGTTCTATCTCAGTGGTTGTTTGCTGTTGATGTAGCCCTAAGCAGAGACTTGTGAGAATCACTTTCATGGAAAGGGGTTGCCAAGCTTTCAAAAAACTACGAGTTTCCTGAAATCTCAGCAAAAACTTTTTCACCCAATCTTGATGATACTTTCAGGGAATGATCAGTACACCAATCCCACTTGGCTCACCAAATTTCGTTCTTCTAGGTTAAACCGTTCGTTTGCAGTAACCGTTTTTTTTAAGGTTTCACTCTGTTTTCTCCTATAGGGATACATGTATTTGAAACTCTAAATCAAACACGGTTTATGCTAGCTCTTTGAAACTTGACCCAATAAAGCAGTTTCAAGTTCTGTCTCTATGGTTTGTTTGCTGTTGATGTAGCCCTAAGCAGAGCTGGCGAGAATCACTTTCATGGAAAGGGGTTGCCAAGCTTCCAAAAAACTACGAGTTGCCTGACATCTCAGCAAACACTTTTTCACCCAATCTTGATGATACCTTCAGGAAATGATCAGTACACCAATCCCACTTGGCTCACCAAATTTCGTTCTTCTAGGTTAAACCGTTCGTTTGCAGTAACCGTTTTCATTTTGAGGTTTCACTCTGTTTTCTCCTATAAGGATACATGTATTTGGAACTCTAAATCAAACACGGTTTGTGCTAGCTCTTTGAAACTTGACCCAATAAAGCAGTTTCAAGTTCTATCTCTATGGTTTGTTTGCTGTTGATGTAGCCCTAAGCAGAGACTGGCGAGAATCACTTCATGGAAAGGGGTGCCAAGCTTCCAAAAACTACGAGTTGCCTGAAATCTCAGCAAACACTTTTTCACCCAATCTTGATGATACTTTCAGGGAATGATCAGTACACCAATCCCACTTGGCTCAACAAATTTCGTTCTTCTAGGTTAAACGTTCGTTTGCAGTAACCGTTTTCATTTTGAGGTTTCACTCTGTTTTCTCCTATACGGATACATGTATTTGGAACTCTAAATCAAACACGGTTTGTGCTAGTTCTTTGAAACTTGACCCAATAAAGCAGTTTCAAGTTCTGTGTCTATGGTTTGTTTGCTGTTGATGTAGCACTAAGCAGAGACTGCGAGAATAACTTTCATGGAAAGGGTTTCCAAGCTTCCAAATAACTACGAGTTGCCTGAAATCTCAGTAAACACTTTTTCACCCGATCGTCCTGATACTTTCAAAGAATTTTCAGGAAACCAATCCCACTTGGCTCACCAAATTTCGTTCTTCTAGGTTAAACCGTTCCTTTGCAGTAACCGTTTTCATTTTGAGGTTTCACTCTGTTTTCTCCTATACGGATACATGTATTTGGAACTCTAAATCAAACACGGTTTGTGCTAGCTCTTTGAAACTTGACCCAATATAGCAGTTTCAAGTTCTATATCAGTGGTTTGTTTGCTGTTGATGTAGTCCTAAGCAGAGACTGGCGAGAATCACTTTCATGGAAAGGGGTTGCCAAGCTTTCAAAAACTACGAGTTTCCTGAAATCTCAGCAAAAACTTTTTCACCCAATCTTGATGATACTTTCAGGGATGATCAGTACACCAATCCCACTTGGCTCACCAAATTTCGTTCTTCTAGGTTAAACCGTTCGTTTGCAGTAACCGTTTTTTTTTTTAAGGTTTCACTCTGTTTTCTCCTATACGGATACATGTATTTGAAACTCTAAATCAAACACGGTTTATGCTAGCTCTTTGAAACTTGACCCAATAAAGCAGTTTCAAGTTCTGTCTCTATGGTTTGTTTGCTGTTGATGTAGCCCTAAGCAGAGACTGGCGAGAATCACTTTCATGGAAAGGGGTTGCCAAGCTTCCAAAAAACTACGAGTTGCCTGAAATCTCAGCAAACACTTTTTCACCCAATCTTGATGATACTTTCAGGAAATGATCAGTACACCAATCCCACTTGGCTCACCAAATTTCGTTCTTCTAGGTTAAACCGTTCTTTTGCAGTAACCGTTTTCATTTTGATGTTTCACTCTGTTTTCTCCTATAAGATACATGTATTTGGAACTCTAAATCAAATACGGGTTGTGCTAGCTCTTTGAAACTTGACCCAATAAGGAGTTTCAAGTTCTATCTCTATGTTTTTTTTGCTATTGATGTAGTCCTAAGCACAGACTGGCGAGAATCACTTTCATGGAAAGGGGTTGCCAAGCTTCCAAAAAACTACGAGTTGCCTGAAATCTCAGCAACCACTTCTTCACCCAATCTTGATGATACTTTCAGGGAATGATCAGTACAACAATCCCACTTGGCTCACCAAATTTCGTTCTTCTAGGTTAAACCGTTCGTTTGCGGTAACCGTTTTTATTTTGAGGTTTCACTCTGTTTCTCTATACGGATACATGTATTTGGAACTCTAAATCAAACATGGTTTGTGCTACCTCTTTGAACTTTACCCAATAAAGCAGTTTCAAGTTCTATCTTTATGGTTTTTTTGCTGTTGATGTAGCCCTAAGCAGAGACTGGCGAGAATCACTTTCATGGAAAGGGGTTGCCAATCTTCCAAAAAACTACGAGTTGCCTGAAATCTCAGCAAACACTTTTTTCACCCAATCTTGATGATACTTTCAGGGGAATGATCAGTACACCAATCCCACTGGCTCATTAAATTTCGTTCTTCTAGGTTAAACCGTTTGTTTGCAGTAACCGTTTTCTTTTTGAGGTTTCACTCCGTTTTCTCCTATATGGATACATGTATTTGGAACTCTAAATCAAACACGGTTTGTGCTAGCTCTTTGAAACTTGACCCAATAAAGCAGTTTCAAGTTCTATCTTTATGGTTTGTTTGCTGTTGATGTAGCCCTAAGTAGAGACTGGCGAGAATCACTTTCATGAAAAGGGGTTGCCAAGCTTCCAAAAAACTACGAGTTGCCTGGAAATCTCAGCAAACACTTTTTCACCCAATCTTGATGATACTTTCAGGGAATGATCAGTACACCAATCCCACTGGCTCATTAAATTTCGTTCTTCTAGGTTAAACCGTTTGTTTGCAGTAACCGTTTTCTTTTTGAGGTTTCACTCCGTTTTCTCCTATATGGATACATGTATTTGGAACTCTAAATCAAACACGGTTTGTGCTAGCTCTTTGAAACTTGACCCAATAAAGCAGTTTCAAGTTCTATCTTTATGGTTTGTTTGCTGTTGATGTAGCCCTAAGTAGAGACTGGCGAGAATCACTTTCATGGAAAGGGGTTGCCAAGCTTCCAAAAAACTATGAGTTGCCTGAAAACTCAGCAAACACTTTTTCAACCAATCTTGATGATACTTTCAGGGAATGATCAGTACACCAATCCCACTGGCTCAACAAATTTCGTTCTTCTAGGTTAAACCCTTCATATGCAGTAACCGTTTTCATTTTGAGGTTTCACTCTGTTTTCTCCTATACAGATACATGTATTTGGAACTCTAAATCAAACACGGTTTGTGCTAGCTCTTTGAAACTTCACCTAATAAAGCAGTTTAAAGTTCTATCTCTATTGTTTGTTTGCTGTTGATGTAGCCCTAAGCAGAGACTGGCGAGAATCACTTTCATGGAAAAGGGTTGCCAAGCTTCCAAAAAACTACGAGATGCCTGAAATCTCAGCAAACACTTTTTCACCCAATCTTGATGATACTTTCAGGGAATGATAAGTACACCAATCCCACTTGGCTCACCAAATTTCGTTCTTCTAGGTTAAACCGTTCGTTTGCAGTAACCGTTTTCATTTTGAGGTTTCACTCTCTTTTCTCCTATACGGATACATGTATTTGGAACTCTAAATCAAACACGGTTTGTGCTAGCTCTTTGAAACTTGACCCAATAAAGCAGGTTCAAGTTCTGTCTCAGTGGTTTGTTTGCTGTTGATGTAGCCCTAAGCAGAGACTGGCGAGAATCACTTTCATGGAAAGGGGTTGCCAAGCTTCCAAAAAACTACGAGTTGCCTGAATACTCAGGAAACACTTTTTCACCCAATCTTGATGATACTTTCAGGGAATGATCAGTACACCAATCCCACTTGGCTCACCAAATTTCGTTCTTCTAGGTTAAACAGTTCGTTTGCAGTAACCGTTTTGATTTTGAGGTTTCACTCTGTTTTCTCCTATACGGATACATGTATTTGGAACTCTAAATCAAACACGGTTTGTGCTAGGTCTTTGAAACTTGACCCAATAAAGCAGTTTCAAGTTCTATCTCTATGGTTTGTTTCCTGTTGATGTAGCCCTAAGCAGAGACTGGCGAGAATAACTTTCATGGAAAGGGGTTGCCAAGCTTCCAAAAAAACTAAATGTTGCCTGAAATCTCAGCAAACACTTTTTCACCCAATCTTGATGGTACTTTCAGCGAATGATCAGTACACCAATCCCACTTGGCTCACCAAATTTCGTTCTTCTAGGTTAAACCGTTCGTTTGCAGTAACCGTTTTCATTTTGAGGGTTCACTCTGTTTTCTAATATACGAATACATGTATTTGGAACTCTAAATCAAACACGGTTTGGGCTAGCTCTTTGAAACTTGACCAAATAAAGCAGTTTCAAGTTCCATCTCGATGGTTTGTTTGCTGTTGAAATAGCCCTAAGCAGAGACTGGCGAGAATCACTTTCATGGAAAGGGGTTGCCAAGCTTCCAAAAAACTACAAGTTGCCTGAAATCTCAGCACACACTTTTTCACCCAATCTTGATTATACATTCAGGGAATGATCAGTACACAAATCCCACTTGGCTCACCAAATTTCGTTCTTCTAGGTTAAACCGTTCGTTTGCAGTAACCGTTTTCATTTTGAGGTTTCACTCTGTTTTCTCCTATACGGATACATGTATTTGAAACTCTAAATCAAACACGGTTTGTGGTAGCTCTTTGAAACTTGACCCAATAAAGCAGGTTCAAGTTCTATCTCAGTGGTTTGTTTGCTGTTGATGTAGCCCTAAGCAGAGACTGGCGAGAATCACTTTCATGGAAAGATGTTGCCAAGCTTCCAAATAACTACGAGTTGCCTGAAATCTAAGCAAACACTTTTTCACCCAATCTTGATGATACTTTCAGGGAATGATCAGTACACGATTCCCACTTGGCTCACCGAATTTCGTTCTGCTAGGTTAAACCGTTCGTTTGCAGTAACCGTTTTCATTTTGAGGTTTCACTCTGTTTTCTCCTATACGGATACATGTATTTGGAACTCTAAATCAAACACGGTTTGTGGTAGCTCTTTGAAACTTGACCCAATAAAGCAGATTCAAGTTCTATCTTTATGGTTTGTTTGCTGTTGATGTAGCCCTAAGCAGAGACTGGCGAGAATCACTTTCATGGAAAGGGGTTGCCAAGCTTCCAAAAAACTACGAGTTGCCTGAAATCTCAGCAAACACTTTTTCACCCAATCTTGATGATACTTTCAGGGAATGATCAGTACACCAATCCCACTGGCTCAACAAATTTCGTTCTTCTAGGTTAAACCCTTCGTTTGCAGTAACCGTTTCATTTTGAGGTTTCACTCTGTTTTCTCCTATACAGATACATGTATTTGGAACTCTAAATCAAACACGGTTTGTGCTAGCTCTTTGAAACTTGACCCAATAAAGCAGTTTAATTTTCTATCTCTATTGTTTGTTTGCTGTCGATGTAGCCCTAAGCAGAGACTGGCGAGAATCACTTTCATGGAAAGGGGTTGCCAAGCTTCCAAAGAAATACCAGTTGCCTGAAATCTCAGCAAACACTATTTCACCCAATCTTGATGATACTTTCAGGGATTGATCAGTACACCAATCCCACTGGCTTAACAAATTTCGTTCTTCTAGGTTAAACCGTTCGTTTGCAGTAACCGTTTTCATTTTGAGGTTTCACTATGTTTTCTCCTATACGGATACATGTATTTGGAACTCTAAATCAAACACGGTTTGTGCTAGCTCTTTGAAACTTGACCCAATAAAGCAGGTTCAAGTTCTGTCTCAGTGGTTTGTTTGCTGTTGATGTAGCCCTAAGCAGAGACTGGCGAGAATCACTTTCATGGAAAGGGGTTGCCAAGCTTCCAAAAAACTACGAGTTGCCTGAAATCTCAGGAAACACTTTTTCACCCAATCTTGATGATACTTTCAGGGAATGATCAGTACACCAATCCCACTTGGCTCACCAAATTTCGTTCTTCTAGGTTAAACAGTTCGTTTGCAGTAACCGTTTTGATTTTGAGTTTTCACTCTGTTTTCTCCTATACGGATACATGTATTTGGAACTCTAAATCAAACACGGTTTGTGCTAGGTCTTTGAAACTTGACCCAATAAAGCAGTTTCAAGTTCTATCTCTATGGTTTGTTTCCTGTTGATGTAGCCCTAAGCAGAGACTGGCGAGAATAACTTTCATGGAAAGGGGTTGCCAAGCTTCCAAAAAAACTAAATGTTGCCTGAAATCTCAGCAAACACTTTTTCACCCAATCTTGATGGTACTTTCAGCGAATGATCAGTACACCAATCCCACTTGGCTCACCAAATTTCGTTCTTCTAGGTTAAACCGTTCGTTTGCAGTAACCGTTTTCATTTTGAGGGTTCACTCTGTTTTCTAATATACGAATACATGTATTTGGAACTCTAAATCAAACACGGTTTGGGCTAGCTCTTTGAAACTTGACCAAATAAAGCAGTTTCAAGTTCCATCTCGATGGTTTGTTTGCTGTTGAAATAGCCCTAAGCAGAGACTGGCGAGAATCACTTTCATGGAAAGGGGTTGCCAAGCTTCCAAAAAACTACAAGTTGCCTGAAATCTCAGCAAACACTTTTTCACCCAATCTTGATTATACATTCAGGGAATGATCAGTACACAAATCCCACTTGGCTCACCAAATTTCGTTCTTCTAGGTTAAACCGTTCGTTTGCAGTAACCGTTTTCATTTTGAGGTTTCACTCTGTTTTCTCCTATACGGATACATGTATTTGAAACTCTAAATCAAACACGGTTTGTGGTAGCTCTTTGAAACTTGACCCAATAAAGCAGGTTCAAGTTCTATCTCAGTGGTTTGTTTGCTGTTGATGTAGCCCTAAGCAGAGACTGGCGAGAATCACTTTCATGGAAAGATGTTGCCAAGCTTCCAAATAACTACGAGTTGCCTGAAATCTAAGCAAACACTTTTTCACCCAATCTTGATGATACTTTCAGGGAATGATCAGTACACGATTCCCACTTGGCTCACCGAATTTCGTTCTGCTAGGTTAAACCGTTCGTTTGCAGTAACCGTTTTCATTTTGAGGTTTCACTCTGTTTTCTCCTATACGGATACATGTATTTGGAACTCTAAATCAAACACGGTTTGTGGTAGCTCTTTGAAACTTGACCCAATAAAGCAGATTCAAGTTCTATCTTTATGGTTTGTTTGCTGTTGATGTAGCCCTAAGCAGAGACTGGCGAGAATCACTTTCATGGAAAGGGGTTGCCAAGCTTCCAAAAAACTACGAGTTGCCTGAAATCTCAGCAAACACTTTTTCACCCAATCTTGATGATACTTTCAGGGAATGATCAGTACACCAATCCCACTGGCTCAACAAATTTCGTTCTTCTAGGTTAAACCCTTCGTTTGCAGTAACCGTTTCATTTTGAGGTTTCACTCTGTTTTCTCCTATACAGATAAATGTATTTGGAACTCTAAATCAAACACGGTTTGTGCTAGCTCTTTGAAACTTGACCCAATAAAGCAGTTTAATTTTCTATCTCTATTGTTTGTTTGCTGTCGATGTAGCCCTAAGCAGAGACTGGCGAGAATCACTTTCATGGAAAGGGGTTGCCAAGCTTCCAAAGAAATACCAGTTGCCTGAAATCTCAGCAAACACTATTTCACCCAATCTTGATGATACTTTCAGGGATTGATCAGTACACCAATCCCACTGGCTTAACAAATTTCGTTCTTCTAGGTTAAACCGTTCGTTTGCAGTAACCGTTTTCATTTTGAGGTTTCACTCTCTTTTCTCCTATACGAATACATGTATTTGGAACTCTAAATCAAACACGGTTTGTGCTAGCTCTTTGAAACTTGACCCACTAAAGCAGTTTCAAGTTCTATCTTTATGGTTGGTTTGCTGTTGATGTAGCCCTAAGCAGAGACTGGCGAGAATCACTTTCATGGAAAGGGATTGCCAAGCTTCCAAAAAACTACGAGTTTCCTGAAATCTCAGCAAACACTTTTTCACCCAATCTTGATGATACTTTCAGGGAATGATTAGTACACGAATCCCACTTGGCTCACCAAATTTCGTTCTTCTAGGTTAAAACGTTCGTTTGCAGTAACCGTTTTCATTTTGAGGTTTCACTCTCTTTTCTCCTATACGAATACATGTATTTGGAACTCTAAATCAAACACGGTTTGTGCTAGCTCTTTGAAACTAGACCCAATAAAGCAGTTTCAAGTTCTATCTCAGTGGTTTGTCTGCTGTTGATGTAGCCCTAAGCAGAGACTGGCGAGAATCACTTTCATGGAAAGGGGTTGCCAAGCTTCCAAAAAACTACGAGTTTCCTGAAATCTCAGCAAACACTTTTTCACCCAAACTTGATGATACTTTCAGGGAATGATCAGTACACCAATCCCACTTGGCTCACCAAATTTCGTTCTTCTATGTTAAACCTTTCGTTTGCAGTAACCGTTTTCATTTTGAGGTTTCACTCTGTTTTCTCCTATACGGATACATGTATTTGGAACTCTAAATCAAACACGGTTTGTGCTAGCTCTTTGAAACTTGACCCAATAAAGCAGGTTCAAGTTCTGTCTCAGTGGTTTGTTTGCTGTTGATGTAGCCCTAAGCAGAGACTGGCGAGAATCACTTTCATGGAAAGGGGTTGCCAAGCTTCCAAAAAACTACGAGTTGCCTGAAATCTCAGGAAACACTTTTTCACCCAATCTTGATGATACTTTCAGGGAATGATCAGTACACCAATCCCACTTGGCTCACCAAATTTCGTTCTTCTAGGTTAAACAGTTCGTTTGCAGTAACCGTTTTGATTTTGAGGTTTCACTCTGTTTTCTCCTATACGGATACATGTATTTGGAACTCTAAATCAAACACGGTTTGTGCTAGGTCTTTGAAACTTGACCCAATAAAGCAGTTTCAAGTTCTATCTCTATGGTTTGTTTCCTGTTGATGTAGCCCTAAGCAGAGACTGGCGAGAATAACTTTCATGGAAAGGGGTTGCCAAGCTTCCAAAAAAACTAAATGTTGCCTGAAATCTCAGCAAACACTTTTTCACCCAATCTTGATGGTACTTTCAGCGAATGATCAGTACACCAATCCCACTTGGCTCACCAAATTTCGTTCTTCTAGGTTAAACCGTTCGTTTGTAGTAACCGTTTTCATTTTGAGGGTTCACTCTGTTTTCTAATATACGAATACATGTATTTGGAACTCTAAATCAAACACGGTTTGGGCTAGCTCTTTGAAACATGACCAAATAAAGCAGTTTCAAGTTCCATCTCGATGGTTTGTTTGCTGTTGAAATAGCCCTAAGCAGAGACTGGCAAGAATCACTTTCATGGAAAGGGGTTGCCAAGCTTCCAAAAAACTACAAGTTGCCTGAAATCTCAGCACACACTTTTTCACCCAATCTTGATTATACATTCAGGGAATGATCAGTACACAAATCCCACTTGGCTCACCAAATTTCGTTCTTCTAGGTTAAACCGTTCGTTTGCAGTAACCGTTTTCATTTTGAGGTTTCACAATGTTTTCTCCTATACGGATACATGTATTTGAAACTCTAAATCAAACACGGTTTGTGGTAGCTCTTTGAAACTTGACCCAATAAAGCAGGTTCAAGTTCTATCTCAGTGGTTTGTTTGCTGTTGATGTAGCCCTAAGCAGAGACTGGCGAGAATCACTTTCATGGAAAGATGTTGCCAAGCTTCCAAATAACTACGAGTTGCCTGAAATCTAAGCAAACACTTTTTCACCCAATCTTGATGATACTTTCAGGGAATGATCAGTACACGATTCCCACTTGGCTCACCGAATTTCGTTCTGCTAGGTTAAACCGTTCGTTTGCAGTAACCGTTTTCATTTTGAGGTTTCACTCTGTTTTCTCCTATACGGATACATGTATTTGGAACTCTAAATCAAACACGGTTTGTGCTAGCTCTTTGAAACTTGACCCAATAAAGCAGATTCAAGTTCTATCTTTATGGTTTGTTTGCTGTTGATGTAGCCCTAAGCAGAGACTGGCGAGAATCACTTTCATGGAAAGGGGATGCCAAGCTTCCAAAAAACTACGAGTTGCCTGAAATCTCAGCAAACACTTTTTCACCCAATCTTGATGATACTTTCAGGGAATGATCAGTACACCAATCCCACTGGCTCAACAAATTTCGTTCTAGTAGGTTAAACCCTTCGTTTGCAGTAACCGTTTCATTTTGAGGTTTCACTCTGTTTTTTCCTATACAGATACATGTATTTGGAACTCTAAATCAAACACGGTTTGTGCTAGCTCTTTGAAACTTGACCCAATAAAGCAGTTTAATTTTCTATCTCTATTGTTTGTTTTCTGTTGATGTAGCCCTAAGCAGAGACTGGCGAGAATCACTTTCATGGAAAGGGGTTGCCAAGCTTCCAAAGAACTACCAGTTGCCTGAAATCTCAGCAAACACTATTTCACCCAATCTTGATGATACTTTCAGGGATTGATCAGTACACCAATCCCACTGGCTTAACAAATTTCGTTCTTCTAGGTTAAACCGTTCGTTTGCAGTAACCGTTTTCATTTTGAGGTTTCACTATGTTTTCTCCTATACGGATACATGTATTTGGAACTCTAAATCAAACACGGTTTGTGCTAGCTCTTTGAAACTTGACCCAATAAAGCAGTTTCAAGTTCTATCTCTATGGTTGGTTTGCTGTTGATGTAGCCCTAAGCAGAGACTGGCGAGAATCACTTTCATGGAAAGGGGTTGCCAAGCTTCCAGAAAACTACGAGTTGCCTGAAATCTCAGCAAACACTTTTTCACCCAATCTTGATGATACTTTCAGGGAATGATAAGTACACCAATCCCACTTGGCTCACCAAATTTCGTTCTTCTAGGTAAAACCGTTCGTTTGCAGTAACCGTTTTCATTTTGAGGTTTCACTCTCTTTTCTCCTATACGAATACATGTATTTGGAACTCTAAATCAAACACGGTTTGTGCTAGCTCTTTGAAACTTGACCCAATAAAGCAGTTTCAAGTTCTATCTTTATGGTTGGTTTGCTGTTGATGTAGCCCTAAGCAGAGACTGGCGAGAATCACTTTCATGGAAAGGGATTGCCAAGCTTCCAAAAAACTACGAGTTTCCTGAAATCTCAGCAAACACTTTTTCACCCAATCTTGATGTTACTTTCAGGGAATGATCAGTACACGAATCCCACTTGGCTCACCAAATTTCGTTCTTCTAGGTTAAAACGTTCGTTTGCAGTAACCGTTTTCATTTTGAGGTTTCACTCTGTTTTCTAATATACGGATAAATGTATTTGGAACGCTAAATCAAAAACGGTTTGTGCGAGCTCTTTGAAACTTGACCCAATAAAGCAGTTTCAAGTTCTATCTCAATGGTTTGTTTGCTGTTGATGTAGCCCTAAGCAGAGACTGGCAAGAATCACTTTCATGGAAAGGGGTTGCCAAGCTTCCAAAAAACTACGAGTTGCCTGAAATCTCAGCAAACACTTTTTCACCCAATCTTGATGATACTTTCAGGGAATGATGAGTACACCAATCCTACTTGGCTCACCAAATTTCGTTCTTCTAGGTTAAACCGTTCGTTTGCAGTAACCGTTTTCATTTTGAGGTTTCACTCTGTTTTCTCCTATACGGATACATGTATTTGGAACTCTAAATCAAACACGGTTTGCGCTAGCACTTTGAAACTTGACCCAATAAAGCAGTTTCAAGTTCTATCTCTATGGTTTGTTTGCTGTTGATGTGGCCCTAAGCAGAGACTGGCGAGAATCACTTTCATGGAAAGGGGTTGCCAAGCTTCCAAAAAACTACGAGATGCCTTAAATCTCAGCAAACACTTTTTCACCCAATCTTGATGATACTTTCAGGGAATGATCAGTACACCAATCCCACTTGGCTCACCAAATTTCGTTCTGGTAGGTTAAACCGTTCTTTTGAAGTAACCGTTTTCATTTTGAGGTTTCACTCTGTTTTCTCCTATACGGATACATTTATTTGGAACTCTAAATCAAACACGGTTTCTGCTAGCTCTTTGAAACTTGACCCAATTAAGCAATTTCAGGTTCTATCTCAGTGGTTTGTTTGCTGTTGATGTAGCCCTAAGCAGAGACTGGCGAGAATCACTTTCATGGAAAGGGGTTGCCAAGCTTCCAAAAAACTACGAGATGCCTGAAATCTCAGCAAACACTTTTTCACCCAATCTTGATGATACTTTCAGGGAATGATCAGTACACCATTCCAACTTGGCTCACCAAATTTCATTCTTGTAGGTTAAACCGTTCTTTTGCAGTAACCGTTTTCATTTTGAGGTTTCACTCTGTTTTCTCCTATACGGATACATGTATTTGGAACTCTAATTCAAACACGGTTTCTGCTAGCTCTTTGAAACTTGACCCAATAAAGCAGTTTCAAGTTCTATCTCGATGGTTTTTTGCTGTTGATGTAGCCCTTGGCAGAGACTGGCAAGAATCACTTTCATTGAAAGGGGTTGCCAAGCTTCAAAAAAACTACGAGTTTCCTGAAATCTCAGCAAACACTTTTTCACCCAATCTTGATGATACTTTCAGGGAATGATGAGTACACCAATCCTACTTGGATCACCAAATTTCGTTCTTGTAGGTTAAACCGTTCGTTTGCAGTAACCGTTTTCATTTTGAGGTTTCACTCTGTTTCCTCCTATACGGATACATGTATTTGGAACTCTAATCAAACACGGTTTGCGCTAGCTCTTTGAAACTTGACCCAATAAAGCAGTTTCAAGTTCTATCTCTATGGTTTGTTTGCTGTTTATGTAGCCCTAAACAGATACTGGTGAGAATCACTTTCATAGAAAGGGGTTGCCAAGCTTCCAAAAAACTACGAGATGCCTGAAATTTCAGCAAACACTTTTTCACCCAATCTTGATGATACTTTCAGGGAATGATCAGTACACCAATCCCACTTGGCTAACCAAATTTCGTTCTTGTAGGTTAAACCGTTCTTTTGCAGTAACCGTTTTCATTTTGAGGTTTCACTCTGTTTTCTCCTATACGGATACATGTATTTGGAACTCTAATTCAAACATGGTTTCTGCTAGCTCTTTGAATCTTGACCCAATAAAGCAGTTTCAAGTTCTATCTCTATGGTTTGTTTCCTGTTGAAGTAGCCCTAAGCAGAGACTGGCGACAATCACTTTCATGGAAAGGGGTTGCCAAGCTTCCAAAAAAACTAAAGGTTGCCTGAAATCTCAGCAAACACTTTTTCACCCAATCTTGATGATACTTTCAGGGAATGATCAGTACACCAATCCCACTTGGATCACCAAATTTCGTTCTTCTAGGTTAAAACGTTCGTTTGCATTAACCGTTTTCATTTTGAGGTTTCACTCTGTTTTCTCCTATAGGGATACATGTATTTGGAACTCTAAATCAAACACAGTTTGTGCTAGGTCTTTGAAACTTTACCCAATAAAGCAGTTTCAAGTTCTATCTTTATGGTTTTTTTGCTGTTGTTGTAGCCCTAAGCAGACACTGGCGAGAATCACTTTCATGGAAAGGGGTTGCCAAGCTTCCAAAAAACTACGAGTTGCCTGAAATCTCAGCAAATACTTTTTCACCCAATCTTGATGATACTTTCAGGGAATGATCAGTACACCATTCCAACTTGGCTCACCAAATTTCGTTCTTGTAGGTTAAACCGTTCTTTTGCAGTAACCGTTTTCATTTTGAGGTTTCACTCTGTTTTCTCCTATACGGATAAATGTATTTGGAACTCTAAATCAAACACGGTTTGTGCTAGCTCTTTGAAACATGACCCAATAAAGCAGTTTCAAGTTCTATCTCGATGGTTTTTTGCTGTTGATGTAGCCCTTGGCAGAGACTGGCGAGAATCACTTTCATGGAAAGGGGTTGCCAAGCTTCCAAAAAACTACGAGTTGCCTGAAATCTCAGCAAACACTTTTTCACCGAATCTTGATGATACTTTCAGGGAATGATCAGTACACCAATCCCACTTGGCTCACCAAATTTCGTTCTTCTAGGTTAAACCGTTCGTTTGCAGTAACCGTTTTCATTTTGAGGTTTCACTCTGTTTTCTCCTATACGGATACATGTATTTGGAACTCTAAATCAAACACGGTTTCTGCTAGCTTTTTGAAACCCGACCCAATAAAGCAGTTTCAACTTCTATCTCTACGGTTTGTATGCTGTTGATGTAGCCCTAAGCAGAGACTGGCAAGAATCACTTTCATTGAAAGGGGTTGCCAAGCTTCAAAAAAACTACGAGTTTCCTGAAATCTCAGCAAACACTTTTTCACCCAATCTTGATGATACTTTCAGGGAATGATGAGTACACCAATCCTACTTGGATCACCAAATTTCGTTCTTGTAGGTTAAACCGTTCTTTTGCAGTAACCGTTTTCATTTTGAGGTTTCACTCTGTTTCCTCCTATACGGATACATGTATTTGGAACTCTAATCAAACACGGTTTGCGCTAGCTCTTTGAAACTTGACCCAATAAAGCAGTTTCAAGTTCTATCTCTATGGTTTGTTTGCTGTTTATGTAGCCCTAAACAGAGACTGGTGAGAATCACTTTCATAGAAAGGGGTTGCCAAGCTTCCAAAAAACTACGAGATGCCTGAAATTTCAGCAAACACTTTTTCACCCAATCTTGATGATACTTTCAGGGAATGATCAGTACACCAATCCCACTTGGCTAACCAAATTTCGTTCTTGTAGGTTAAACCGTTCTTTTGCAGTAACCGTTTTCATTTTGAGGTTTCACTCTGTTTTCTCCTATACGGATACATGTATTTGGAACTCTAAATCAAACACGGTTTCTGCTAGCTCTTTGAATCTTGACCCAATAAAGCAGTTTCAAGTTCTATCTCTATGGTTTGTTTCCTGTTGATGTAGCCCTAAGCAGAGACTGGCGAGAATCACTTTCATGGAAAGGGGTTGCCAAGCTTCCAAAAAAACTAAAGGTTGCCTGAAATCTCAGCAAACACTTTTTCACCCAATCTTGATGATACTTTCAGGGAATGATCAGTACACCAATCCCACTTGGATCACCAAATTTCGTTCTTCTAGGTTAAAACGTTCGTTTGCATTAACCGTTTTCATTTTGAGGTTTCACTCTGTTTTCTCCTATAGGGATACATGTATTTGGAACTCTAAATCAAACACGGTTTGTGCTAGGTCTTTGAAACTTTACCCAATAAAGCAGTTTCAAGTTCTATCTTTATGGTTTTTTTGCTGTTGTTGTAGCCCTAAGCAGACACTGGCGAGAATCACTTTCATGGAAAGGGGTTGCCAAGCTTCCAAAAAACTACGAGTTGCCTGAAATCTCAGCAAACACTTTTTCACCCAATCTTGATGATACTTTCAGGGAATGATCAGTACACCATTCTCACTTGGCTCACCAAATTTCGTTCTTCTAGGTTAAACCGTTCGTTTGCAGTAACCGTTTTCATTTTGCGGTTTCACTTTGTTTTCTAATATACGAATACATGTATTTGGAACTCTAAATCAAACACGGTTTGTGCTAGCTCTTTGAAACTTGACCCAGTAAAGCAGTTTCAAGTTCTATCTCGATGGTTTGTTTGCTGTTGATGTAGCCCTAAGCAGAGACTGGCGAGAATCACTTTCATGGAAAGGGGTTGCCAAGCTTCCAAAAAACTACGAGTTTCCTGAAATCTCAGCAAACACTTTTTCACCCAAACTTGATTATACATTCAGGGAATGATCAGTACACAAATCCCACTAGGCTCACCAAATTTCGTTCTTCTAGGTTAAAACGTTCGTTTGCAGTAACCGTTTTCATTTTGAGGTTTCACTCTGTTTTCTCCTATACGGATACATGTATTTGGAACTCTAAATCAAACACGGTTTGTGCTAGCTCTTTGAAACTTGACCCAATAAAGCAGTTTCAAGTTCTATCTTTATGGTTTTTTTGCTGTTGTTGTAGCCCTAAGCAGAGACTGGCGAGAATCACTTTCATGGAAAGTGGTTGCCAAGCTTCCAAAAAACTAGGAGTTGCCTGAAATCTCAGCAAACACTTTTTAACCCAATCTTGATGATACTTTCAGGGAATTATCAGTACACGAATCCCACTTGGCTCACCAAATTTCATTCTTCTAGGTTAAACCGTTCTTTTCCAGGAACCGTTTTCATTTTGAGGTTTCACTCTGTTTTCTCCTATACGGATACATGTATTTGGAACTCTAAATCAAACACGGTTTTTGCTAGCTATTTTAAACTTGACCCAATAAAGCAGATTCAAGTTCTATCTCTATGGTTTGTTTGCTGTTGATGTAGCCCTAAGCAGAGACTTGCGAGAATCAATTTCATGGAAACGGGTTGCCAAGCTTCCAAAAAACTATGAGTTCCTTGAAATCTCAGCAAACACTTTTTCACCGAATCTTGATGATACTTTCAGGGAATGATCAGTACACCAATCCCACTTGGCTCACCAAATTTCGTTCTTCTAGGTTAAACCGTTCTTTTGCAGTAACCGTTTTCATTTTGAGGTTTCACTCTGTTTTCTCCTATAGGGATACATGTATTTGGAACTCTAAATCAAACACGGTTTGTGCTAGCTCTTTGAAACTTGACCCAATGAAGCAATTTCAAGTTCTATCTCAGTGGTTTGTTTGCTGTTGATGCAGCCCTAAGCAGAGACTGGCGAGAATCACTTTCATGGAAAGGGGTTGCCAAGCTTCCAAAAAACTACGAGTTGCCTGAAATCTCAGCAAACATTTTTTCACCCAATCTTGATGATACTTTCAGGGAATGATAATTACACCAATCCCACTGGCTCACCAAATTTCGTTCTTCTAGGTTAAACCGTTCGTTTGCAGTAACCGTTTTCATTTTGAGGTTTCACTCTGTTTTCTCCTATACGGATACATGTATTTCGAACTCTAAATCAAACACGGTTTGTGCTAGCTCTTTGAAACTTGACCCAATAAAGCAGTTTCAAGTTCTATCTCGATGGTTTGTTTGCTGCTGATGTAGCCCTAAGCAGAGACTGGCGAGAATCACTTTCATGGAAAGGGGTTGCCAAGCTTCCAAAAAACTACGAGTTGCCTGAAATCTCAGCAAACACTTTTTCACCCAATCGTCCTGATACTTTCAGGGAATGATCAGTACACCAATCCCACTTGGCTCACCAAATTTCGTTCTTCTAGGTTAAACCGTTCGTTTGCAGTAACAGTTTTCATTTTGAGGTTTCACTCTGTTTTCTCCTATATGGATACATGTATTTGGAACTCTAAATCAAACACGGTTTGTGCTAGCTATTTGAAACTTGACCCAATAAAGCAGTTTCAAGTTCTATCTCTGTGGTTTGTTTGCTCTTGATGTAGCCCTAAGCAGACACTGGCGAGAATCACTTTCATGGAAAGGGGTTGCCAAGCTTCCAGAAAACTACGAGTTGCCTGAAATCTCAGCAAAGACTTTTTCACCCAATCTTGATGATACTTTCAGGGAATGATCAGTACACCAATCCCACTTGGCTCACCAAATTTCGTTCTTCTAGGTTAAACCGTTCGTTTGCAGTAACCGTTTTCATTTTGAGGTTTCACTCTGTTTTCTCCTATACGGATACATGTATTATGAACTCTAAATCAAACACGGTTTGTGCTAGCTCTTTCAAACTTGACCCAATAAAGCAGTTTCAAGTTCTATCTCTATGGTTTGTCTGCTGTTGATGTAGCCCTAAGCAGAGAATGGTGAGAATCACTTTCATGGAAAGGGGTTGCCAAGCTTCCAAAAACTACGAGTTGCCTGAAATCTCAGCAAAGACTTTTTCACCCAATCTTGATGATACTTTCAGGGAATGGTCAGTACACCAATGCCACTTGGCTCACCAAATTTCGTTCTTCTAGGTTAAACCGTTCGTTTGCAGTAACCGTTTTCATTTTGAGGTTTCACTCTGTTTTCTCCTATACGGATACATGTATTTGGAAGTCTAAATCAAACACGGTTTGTGCTAGCTCTTTGAAAATTGACCCAATAAATCAGTTTCAAGTTCTATTTCTATGGTTTGTTTCCAGTTGATGCAGCCCTAAGCAGAGACTGGCGAGAATCACTTGCATGCAAAGGGGTTGCCAAGCTTCCAAAAAACTACGAGTTGCCTGAAATCTCAGCAAACACTTTTTCACCCAATCTTGATGATACTATCAGGGAATGATCAGTTCACCAATCCCACTTGGCTCACCAAATTTTGTTCTTCTTGGTTAAACCGTTCGTTTGCAGTAACCGTTTTCATTTTGAGGTTTCACTCTGTTTTCTCCTATACGGATACATGTATTTGAAACTCTAAATCAAACACGGTTTCTGCTAGCTCTTTGAAACTTGACCCAATAAAGCAGTTTCAAGTTCTATCTCTATGGTTTGTTTGCTGTTGATATAGCCCTAAGCAGAGACTTGCGAGAATCACTTTCATGGAAAAAGGTTTCCAAGCTTCCAAAAAACTACGTGTTGCCTGAAATCTCAGCAAACACTTTTTCACCCAATCTTTATGATACTTTCAGGGAATGATCAGTACACTAATCCTACTTGGCTCACCAAATTTCGTTCTTCTAGGTTAAACCGTTCGTTTGCAGTAACCGTTTTCATTTTAAGGTTTCACTCTGTTTTCTCCTATACGGATACATGTATTTGGAACTCTAAATCAAACACGGTTTGTGCTAGCTCTTTGAAACTTGACCCAATAAAGCAGTTTCAAGTTCTATCTCCATGGTTTGTTTGCTGTTGATGTAGCCCTCAGCAGAGACTGGCGAGAATCACTTTCATTGAGAGGGGTTGCCAAGCTTCCAAAAAACTACGAGTTGCCTGAAATCTCAGCTAACACTTTTTCACCCAAACTTGATGATACTTTCAGGGAATGATCAGTACACCAATCCCACTTGGCTCACCAAATTTCGTTCTTCTAGTTTAAACCGTTCGTTTGCAGTAACCGTTTTCATTTTGAGGTTTCACTCTGTTTTTTCCTATATGGATACATGTATTTGGAACTCTAAATCAAACACGGTTTGTGCTAGCTCTTTGAAACTTGACCCAATAAAGCAGTTTCAAGTTCTATCTCTATGGTTTGTTTGCTGTTGATGTAGCCCTAAGCAGAGACTGGCGAGAATCACTTTCATGGAAAGGGGTTGCCAAGCTTCCAAAAAACTACGAGTTGCCTGAAATCTCAGCTAACACTTTTTCACCCAAACTTGATGTTACTTTCGGGGAATGATCAGGACACCAATCCCACTTGGCTCACCAAATTTCGTTCTTCTAGGTTAAACCGTTCGTTTGCAGTAACCGTTTTCATTTTGAGGTTTCACTCTGTTTCCTCTTATACGGATACATGTCTTTGGAACTCTCAATCAAACACGGTTTGTGCTAGCTCTTTGAAACTTGACCCAATAAAGCAGTTTCTAGCTCTATCTCTATGGTTTGTTTGCTGTTAATGTAGCCCAAAGCAGAGACTGGCGAGAATCACTTTCATGGAAAGGGGTTGCCAAGCTTCCAAAAAACTACGAGTTGCCTGAAATCTCAGCAAACACTTTTTCACCCAATCTTGATGATACTTTCAGGGAATGATCAGTACACCAATCCCACTTGGCTCACCAAATTTCGTTCTTCTAGGTTAAACCGTTCGTTTGCAGTAACCGTTTTCATTTTGAGGTTTCACTCTGTTTTCTCCTATATGGATACATGTATTTGGAACTCTAAATCAAACACGGTTTGTGCTAGCTCTTTGAAACTTGACCCAATGTAGCAGTTTCAAGTTCTATCTCTATGGTTTGTTTGCTGTTGATGTAGCCCTAAGCAGAGACTGGCGAGAATCACTTGCATGGAAAGGGGTTTCCAAGCTTCCAAAAAACTACGAGTTGCCTGAAATCTCAGCAAACACTTTTTCACCCAATCTTGATGATACTTTCTGAGAATGATCAGTACACCAATCCCACTTGGCTCACCAAATTTCGTTCTTCTAGGTTAAACCGTACGTTTGCAGTAACCGTTTTCATTTTAAGGTTTCACTCTGTTTTCTCCTATACGGATACATGTATTTGGAACTCTAAATAAAATACGGTTTGAGCTAGCTCTTTGAAACTTGACCCAATAAAGCAGTTTCAAGTTCTTTCTTTATGGTTTGTTTGCTGTTGATGTAGCCCTAAGCAGAGACTGGCGAGAATCACTTTCATGGAAAGGGGTTGCCGAGCTTCCAAAAAACTACGAGTTGCCTGAAATCTCAGCAAACACTTTTTCACCCAATCTTGATGGTACTTTCAGGGAATGATCAGTACACCAATCCCACTTGGCTCACCAAATTTCGTTCTTCTAGGTTAAACCGTTCGCTTGCAGTAACCGTTTTCATTTTGAGGTTTCACTCTGTTTTTTCCTATACGGATACATGGATTTGGAACTCTAAAAAAAACACGGTTTGTGCTAGCTCTTTGAAACTTGACCCAATAAAGCAGTTTCAAGTTCTATCTCTATGGATTGTTTGCTGTTGATGTAGCCCTAAGCAGAGACTTGCGAGAATCACTTTCATGGAAAAAGGTTGCCAAGCTTCCAAAAAACTACGAGTTGCCTGAAATCTCAGCAAACACTTTTTCACCCAATCTTTATGATACTTTCAGGGAATGATCAGTACACTAATCCTACTTGGCTCACCAAATATCGTTCTTCTAGGTTAAACCGTTCGTTTGCAGTAACCGTTTTCATTTTAAGGTTTCACTCTGTTTTCTCCTATATGGATACATGTATTTGGAACTCTAAATCAAACACGGTTTGTGCTAGCTCTTTGAAACTTGACCCAATAAAGCAGTTTCAAGTTCTTTCTTTATGGTTTGTTTGCTGTTGATGTAGCCCTAAGCAGAGACTGGCGAGAATCACTTTCATGGAAAGGGGTTGCCGAGCTTCCAAAAAACTACGAGTTGCCTGAAATCTCAGCAAACACTTTTTCACCCAATCTTGATGATACTTTCAGGGAATGATCAGTACACCAATCCCACTTGGATCACCAAATTTCGTTCTTCTAGGTTAAACCGTTCACTTGCAGTAACCGTTTTCATTTTGAGGTTTCACTCTGTTTTTTCCTATACGGATACATGGATTTGGAACTCTAAAAAAAACACGGTTTGTGCTAGCTCTTTGAAACTTGACCCAATAAAGCAGTTTCAAGTTCTATCTCTATGGGTTGTTTGCTGTTGAAGTAGCCCTAAGCAGAGACTGGCGAGAATCACTTTCATGGAAAGGGGTTGCCAATCTTCCAAAAAACTACGAGTTGCCAGAAATCTCAGCAAACACTTTTTCACGCAATCTTGATGATACTTTCAGGGAATGATCAGTACACCAATCCCACTTGGCTCACCAAATTTCGTTCTTCTAGGTTAAACCGTTCGTTTGCAGTAACCGTTTTCATTTTGAGGTTTCACTCTGTTTCCTCCTATACGGATACATGTATTTGGAACTCTCAATCAAACACGGTTTGTGCTAGCTCTTTGAAACTTGACCCAATAAAGCAGTTTCTAGCTCTATCTCTATGGTTTGTTTGCTGTTAATGTAGCCCAAAGCAGAGACTGGCGAGAATCACTTTCATGGAAAGGGGTTGCCAAGCTTCCAAAAAACTACGAGTTGCCTGAAATCTCAGCAAACACTTTTTCACCCAATCTTGATGATACTTTCAGGGAATGATCAGTACACCAATCCCACTTGGCTCACCAAATTTCGTTTTTCTAGGTTAAACCGTTCGTTTGCAGTAACCGTTTTCATTTTGAGGTTTCACTCTGTTTTCTCCTATACGGATACATATATTTGGAACTCTAAATCAAATACGGTTTGTGCTAGCTTCTTGAAACTTGACCCAATAAAGCAGTTTCAAGTTCTATCTCGATGGTTTGTTTGCTGTTGATGTAGCCCTAAGCAGAGACTGGCGAGAATCACATTCATGTAAAGGGGTTGCCAAGCTTCCAAAAAACTACGAGTTGCCTGAAATCTCAGCAAACACTTTTTCACCGAATCTTGATGATACTTTCAGGGAATGATCAGTACACCAATCCCACTTAGCTCACCAAATTTCGTTCTTCTAGGTTAAACCGTTCGTTTGCAGTAACCGTTTTCATTTTGAGGTTTCACTCTGTTTTCTCCTATATGGATACATGTATTTGGAACTCTAAATCAAACACGGTTTCTGCTAGCTCTTTGAAACTTGACCCAATAAAGCAGTTTCAAGTTCTATCTCTATGGTTTGTCTGCTGTTGATGTAGCCCTAAGCAGAGACGGGCAAGAATCACTTTCATGGAAAGGGATTGCCAAGCTTCCAAAAAACTACGAGATGCCTGAAATCTCAGCAAACACTTTTTCACCCAATCTTGATGATACTTTCAGGGAATGATCAGTACACCATTCCAACTTGGCTCACCAAATTTCGTTCTTGTAGGTTAAACCTTTCGTTTGCAGTAACCGTTTTCATTTTGAGGTTTCACTCTCTTTTCTCCTATACGGATACATGTATTTGGAACTCTAAATCAAACACGGTTTTTGCTAGCTCTTTGAAACTTGACCCAATAAAGCAGTTTCAAGTTCTGTGTCTATGGTTTGTTTGCTGTTGATGTAGCCCTAAGCAGAGACTGGCGAGAATCACTTTCATGGAAAAAGGTTGCCAAGCTTCCAAAAAACTACGAGTTGCCTGAAATCTCAGCAAACACTTTTTCACCCAATCGTCCTGATACTTTCAGGGAATGATCAGTGCACCAATCCCACTTGGCTCACCAAATTTCGTTCTTCTAGGTTAAACCGTTCGTTTCCAGTAACCATTTTCATTTTGAGGTTTCACTCTGTTTTCTCCTATACGGATACATGTAAATGGAATTCTAAATCTAACACGGTTTGTGCTAGCTCTTTGAAAATTGACCCAATAAATCAGTTTCAAGTTCTATTTTTATGGTTTGTTTCCAGTTGATGCAGCCCTAAGCAGAGACTGGCGAGAATCACTTGCATGCAAAGGGGTTGCCAAGCTTCCAAAAAACTACGAGTTGCCTGAAATCTCAGCAAACACTTTTTCACCCAATCTTGATGATACTATCAGGGAATGATCAGTTCACCAATCCCACTTGGCTCACCAAATTTTGTTCTTCTTGGTTAAACCGTTCGTTTGCAGTAACCGTTTTCATTTTGAGGTTTCACTCTGTTTTCTCCTATACGGATACATGTATTTGAAACTCTAAATCAAACACGGTTTGTGCTAGCTCTTTGAAACTTGACCCAATAAAGCAGTTTCAAGTTCTGTCTCTATGGTTTGTTTGCTGTTGATATAGCCCTAAGCAGAGACTTGCGAGAATCACTTTCATGGAAAAAGGTTGCCAAGCTTCCAAAAAACTACGTGTTGCCTGAAATCTCAGCAAACACTTTTTCACCCAATCTTTATGATACTTTCAGGGAATGATCAGTACACTAATCCTACTTGGCTCACCAAATTTCGTTCTTCTAGGTTAAACCGTTCGTTTGCAGTAACCCTTTTCATTTTAAGGTTTCACTCTGTTTTCTCCTATACGGATACATGTATTTGGAACTCTAAATCAAACACGGTTTGTGCTAGCTCTTTGAAACTTGACCCAATAAAGCAGTTTCAAGTTCTATCTCCATGGTTTGTTTGCTGTTGATGTAGCCCTCAGCAGAGACTGGCGAGAATCACCTTCATTGAGAGGGGTTGCCAAGCTTCCAAAAAACTACGAGTTGCCTGAAATCTCAGCTAACACTTTTTCACCCAAACTTGATGATACTTTCAGGGAATGATCAGTACACCAATCCCACTTGGCTCACCAAATTTCGTTCTTCTAGGTTAAACCGTTCGTTTGCAGTAACCGTTTTCATTTTGAGGTTTCACTCTGTTTTTTCCTATATGGATACAAGTATTTGGAACTCTAAATCAAACACGGTTTGTGCTAGCTCTTTGAAACTTGACCCAATAAAGCAGTTTCAAGTTCTATCTCTATGGTTTGTTTGCTTTTGATGTAGCCATAAGCAGAGACTGGCGAAAATCACTTTCATGGAAAGGGGTTGCCAAGCTTCCAAAAAACTACGAGTTTCCTGAAATCTCAGCAAACACTTTTTCACCCAAAGTTGATGATACTTTCGGGGAATGATCAGTACACCAATCCCACTTGGCTCACCAAATTTCGTTCTTCTAGGTTAAACCGTTCCTTTCCAGTAACCGTTTTCATTTTGAGGTTTCACTCTGTTTTCTCCTATACGGATACATGTAATTGGAATTCTAAATCTAACACGGTTTGTGCTAGCTCTTTGAAAATTGACCCAATAAATCAGTTTCAAGTTCTATTTCTATGGTTTGTTTCCAGTTGATGCAGCCCTAAGCAGAGACTGGCGAGAATCACTTGCATGCAAAGGGGTTGCCAAGCTTCCAAAAAACTACGAGTTGCCTGAAATCTCAGCAAACACTTTTTCACCCAATCTTGATGATACTTTCAGGGAATGATCAGTACACCAATCCCACTTGCCTCACCAAATTTCGTTCTTCTAGGTAAACCGATCGTTTGCAGTAACCGTTTTCATTTTGAGGTTTCACTCTGTTTTCTCATATACGAATACATGTATTTGGAACTCGAAATCAAACACGGTTTGTGCTAGCTCTTTGAAACTTGACCCAATAAAGCAGTTTCAAGTTCTGTCTTTATGGTTTGTTTGCTGTTGAGGTAGCCCTAAGCAGAGACTGGCGAGAATCACTTTCATGGAAAGGGGTTGCCAAGCTTCCAAAAAACTACGAGTTGCCTGAAATCTCAGCAAACACTTTTTCACCCAATCTTGATGATACTTTCAGGGAATGATCAGTACACCAATCCCACTTGGTCACCAAATTTCGTTCTTCTAGGTTAAACCGTTCGTTTGCAGTAACCGTTTTCATTTTGAGGTTTCACTCTGTTTTCTTCTATACGGATACATGTATTTGGAACTCTAAATCAAACACGGTTTGTGCTAGCTCTTTGAAACTTGACCCAATAAAGCATTTTCAAGTTCTGTCTCTATGGTTTGTTTTCTGTTGATGGAGCCCTAAGCAGAGACAGGCGAGAATCACTTTCATGGAAAGGGTTTGCCAAGCTTCCAAAAAACTACTAGTTGCCTGAAATCTCAGCAAACACTTTTTCACCCAATCTTGGTGATACTTTCAGGGAATGATCAGTACACCAATCCCACTTGGCTCACCAAATTTCGTTCTTCTAGGTAAAACCGTTCGTTTGCAGTAACCGTTTTTCATTTTGAGGTTTCACTCTGTTTTCTTCTATACGGATACATTTATTTGGAATTCTAATCAAACACGGTTTGTGCTAGCTCTTTGAAACTTGACCCAATAAAGCATTTTCAAGTTCTGTCTCTATGGTTTGTTTCTGTTGATGGAGCCCTAAGCAGAGACAGGCGAGAATCACTTTCATGGAAAGGGTTTGCCAAGCTTCCAAAAAACTACGAGTTACCTGAAATCTCAGCAAACACTTTTTCACCCAATCTTGGTGATACTTTCAGGGAATGATCAGTACACCAATCCCACTTGGCTCACCAAATTTCGTTCTTCTAGGTAAAACCGTTCGTTTGCAGTAACCGTTTTCATTTTGAGGTTTCACTCTGTTTTCTCCTATACAGATACATGGATTTGGAACTCTAAATCAAACACGGTTTGTGCTAGCTCTTTGAAACTTGACCCAATCGTGCAGTTTCAAGTTCTGTCTCTATGGTTTGTTTGCTGTTGATGTAGCCCTAAGCAGAGACTGGCGAGAATCACTTTCATGGAAAGGGGTTGCCAAGCTTCCAAAAAACTACTAGTTGCCTGAAATCTCAGCAAACACTTTTTCACCCAATTTTGATGATACTTTCAGGGAATGATCAGTACACCAATCCCACTTGGCTCACCAAATTACTTTCTCCTACGTTAAACCGTTCGTTTGCAGTACCCGTTTTAATTTTTAGGTTCACTCTGTTTTCTCCTATACGGATACATGTATTTGGAACTCTAAATCAAACACGGATTGTGCTAGCTCTTTGAAACTTGACCCAATAAAGCAGTTTCAAGTTCTATCTCAATTGTTTGTTTGCTGTTGATGTAGCCTTTAGCAGATACTTGCGAGAATCACTTTCATGGAAAGGGGTTTCAAAGCTTCCAAAAAACTACGAGTTGCCTGAAATCTCAGCAAACACTTTTTCACCCAATCTTGATGATACTTTCAGGGAATGATCAGTACACCAGTCCCACTTGGCTCACCAAATTTCGTTCTTCTAGGTTAAACCGTTCGTTTGTAGTAACCGTTTTTATTTTCATGTTTCACTCTGTTTTCTCCTATACTGGTACATGTATTTGGAACTCTCAATGAAACACGGTTTGTGCTAGCTCTTTTAAACTTGACCAATAAAGCAGTTTCATGTTCTATCTCTATGGTTTGTTTGCTGTTGATGTAGCCCTAAGCAGAGACTGGCGAGCATCACTTTCATGGAAAGGGGTTGCCAAGCTTCAAAAAAACTACGAGTTGCCTGAAATCTCAGCAAACACTTTTTCACCCAATCTTGATGATACTTTCAGGGAATGATCAGTACACCAATCCCACTTGGCTCACCAAATTTCGTCCTTCTAGGTTAAACCGTTCGTTTGCAGTAACCGTTTTCATTTTGAGGTTTCACTCTGTTTTCTCCTATACGAATACTTGTATTTATAACTCTAAATCAAACACGGTTTCTGCTAGCTCTTTGAAACTTGACCCAATGAAGCAGTTTCAAGTTCTATCTCTATGGTTTGTTTGCTGTTGATGTAGCCCTAAGCAGAGACTGGCGAGAATCACTTTCATGGAAAGGGGTTGCCAAGCTTCCAAAAAACTACGAGTTGCCTGAAATCTCAGCAAACACTTTTTCACCCAATCTTGATGATACTTTCAGGGAATGATCAGTACACCAATCCCACTTGGCTCACCAAATTTAGTTCTTCTAGGTTAAACTGTTCGTTTGCAGTAACCGTTTTCATTTTGAGGTTTCACTCTGTTTTCTCCTATACGGATACATGTATTTGGAACTCTAAATCAAACACGGTTTGTGCTAGCTCTTTGAAACTTGACCCAATGAAGCAGTTTCAAGTTCTATCTCTATGGTTTGTTTGCTGTTGATGTAGCCCTAAGCAGAGACTGGCGAGAATTACTTTCATGGAAAGGGTTTGCCAAGCTTCCAAAAAACTACGAGTTGCCTGAAATCTCAGCAAACACTTTTTCACCCAATCTTGATGATACTTTCAGGGAATGATCAGTACACCAATCCCACTTGGCTCACCAAATTTCGTTCTTCTAGGTTAAACCGTTTGTTTGCAGTAACCGTTTTCATTTTGAGGTTTCACTCTGTTTTGTCCTGTACGGATACATGGATTTGGAACACTAAATCAAACACGGTTTGTGCTAGCTCTTTGAAACTTGACCCAATAAAGCAGTTTCAAGTTCTATCTCTATGGTTTGTTTGCTGTTGATGTAGCCCTAAGCAGAGACTGGCGAGAATCACTTTCATGGAAAGTGGTTGCCAAGCTTCCAAAAAACTACGAGTTTCCTGAAATCTCAGCAAACACTTTTTCACCCAATCTTGATGATACTTTCAGGGAATGATCAGTACACCAATCCCACTTGGCTCACCAAATTTCGTTCTTCTAGGTTAAACCGTTCGTTTGCAGTAACCGTTTTCATTTTGAGGTTTCACTCTGTTTTCTCCTATACAGATACATGTATTTGGAACTCTAAATCAAACACGGTTTGTGCTAGCTCTTTGAAACTTGACCCAATGAAGCAGTTTCAAGTTCTATATCTATGGTTTGTTAGCGGTTGATGTAGCCCTAAGCAGAGACTGGCGAGAATCACTTTCATGGAAAGGGGTTGCGAAGCTTCCAAAAAACTACGAGTTGCCTGAAATCTCAGCAAGAAATTTTCACCCAATCATACTGATACTTTCAGGGAATGATCAGTACACCAATCCCACTTGGCTCACCAAATTTCGTTCTCCTAGGTTAAACCGTTCGTTTGCAGTAACCGTTTTCATTTTGAGGTTTCACTCTTCTTTCTCCTATACGGATACATGTATTTGGAACTATAAATCAAACACGGTTTGTGCTAGTTCTTTTAAACTTGACCCAATAAAGCAGTTTCAAGTTCTATCTCTATACTTTGTTTGCTGTTGATGTAGCCCTAAGCAGATACTGGCGAGAATCACTTTCATGAAAAGGGGTTGCCAAGCTTCCAAAAAACTACGAGTTGCCTGAAATCTCAGCAAAAAATTTTCACCCAATCTTGATGATACTTTCAGGGAATGATCAGTACACCAATCCCACTTGATTCACCAAATTTCGTTCTTCTAGGTTAAACCATGCATTTGCAGTAACCGTTTTCATTTTGAGGTTTCACTCTGTTTTCTCCTATACGGATACATGGATTTGGAACTCTAAATCAAACAGGGTTTGTGCTAGCTCTTTGAAACTTGACCCAATAAAGCAGTTTCAAGTTCTATCTCTATGGTTTGTTTGCTGTTGATGGAGCCCTAAGCAGAGACTGGCGAGAATAACTTTCATGGAAAGGGGTTGCCAAGCTTCCAAAAAACTACGAGTTTCCTGAAATCTCAGCAAACACTTTTTCACCCAATCTTGATGATACTTTCAGGGAATGATCAGTACACCAATCCCACTTGGCTCAGCAAATTTCGTTCTTCTAGGTTAAACCGTTCATTTGCAGTAACCATTTTCATTTTAAGGTTTCACTCTCTTTTGTCCTATACGGATACATGTATTTGGAACTCTAAATCAAACACGGTTTGTGCAAGCTCTTTGAAACTTGACCCAATAAAGCAGTTTTAAGTTCTATCTCTATGGGTTGTTTGCTGTTGATGTAGCCCTAAGCAGAGACTGGCGAGAATCACTTTCATGGAAAGGGGTTGCCAAGCTTCCAAGAAACTACGAGTTGCCTGAAATCTCAGCAAACACTTTTTCACGCAATCTAGATGATACTTTCAGGGAATGATCAGTACAACAATCCCACTTGGCTCACCAAATTTCGTTCTTCTAGGTTAAACCGTTCGTTTGTAGAAACCGTTTTCATTTTGAGGTTTCACTCTGTTTTCTCCTATACGGATACATGTATTTGGAACTCTCAATCAAACACGGTTTGTGCTAGCTCTTTGAAACTTGACCCAATAAAGCAGTTTCAATTTCTATGTCTATGGTTTGTTTGCTGTTGATGTAGCCCTAAGCAGAGACTGGCGAGAATCACTTTCATGGAAAGGGGTTGCCAAGCTTCCAAAAAACTACGAGTTGCCTGAAATCTCAGCAAACACTTTTTCACCCAATCTTGACGATACTTTCAGGGAATGATCAGTACACCAATCCCACTTGGCTCACCAAATTTCGTTCTTCTAGGTTAAACCGTTCGTTTGCAGTAACCGTTTTCATTTTTAGGTTTCACTCTGTTTTCTCCTATACGAATACATGTATTTATAACTCTAAATCAAACACGGTTTCTGCTAGCTCTTTGAAACTTGACCCAATGAAGCAGTTTCAAGTTCTATCTCTATGGTTTGTTTGCTGTTGATGTAGCCCTAAGCAGAGACTGGCGAGAATTACTTTCATGGAAATGGGTTGCCAAGCTTCCAAAAAACTACGAGTTTCCTGAAATCTCAGCAAACATTTTTTCACCCAATCTTGATGATACTTTCAGGGAATGATCAGTACACGAATCCCACTTGGCTCACCAAATTTCGTTTTTCTGGGTTAAACCGTTCGTTTGCAGTAACCGTTTTCATTTTGAGGTTTCACTCTGTTTTCTCCTATACAAATACATGGATTTGGAACCCTAAATCAAACACGGTTTGTGCTAGCTCTTTGAAACTTGACCCAATAAAGCAGTTTCATGTTCTATCTCTATGGTTTGTTTGCTGTTGATGTAGCCCTAAGCAGAGACTGGCGAGAATTACTTTCATGGAAAGGGTTTGCCAAGCTTCCAAGAAACTACGAGTTGCCTGAAATCTCAGCAAACACTTTTTCACCCAATCTTGATGATACTTTCAGGGAATGATCAGTACACCAATCCCACTTGGCTCACCAAATTTCGTTCTTCTAGGTTAAACCGTTTGTTTGCAGTAACCGTTTTCATTTTGAGGTTTCACTCTGTTTTCTCCTGTACGGATACATGGATTTGGAACACTAAATCAAACACGGTTTGTGCTAGCTCTTTGAAACTTGACCCAATAAAGCAGTTTCAAGTTCTATCTCTATGGTTTGTTTGCTGTTGATGTAGCCCTAAGCAGAGACTGGCGAGAATCACTTTCATGGAAAGGGGTTGCCAAGCTTCCAAAAAAACTACGAGTTTCCTGAAATCTCAGCAAACACTTTTTAACCCAATCTTGATGATACTTTCAGGGAATGATCAGTACACCAATCCCACTTGGCTCACCAAATTTCGTTCTTCTAGGTTAAACCGTTCGTTTGCAGTAACCGTTTTCATTTTGAGGTTTCACTCTGTTTTCTCCTATACAGATACATGTATTTGGAACTCTAAATCAAACACGGTTTGTGCTAGCTCTTTGAAACTTGACCCAATAAAGCAGTTTCAAGTTCTATCTCTATGGTTTGTTAGCGGTTGATGTAGCCCTAAGCAGAGACTGGCGAGAATCACTTTCATGGAAAGGGGTTGCGAAGCTTCCAAAAAACTACGAGTTGCCTGAAATCTCAGCAAAAAATTTTCACCCAATCATGATGATACTTTCAGGGAATGATCAGTACGCCAATCCCACTTGGCTCACCAAATTTCGTTTTCCTAGGTTAAACCGTTCGTTTGCAGTAACCGTTTTCATTTTGAGGTTTCACTCTTTTTTCTCCTATAGGGATACATGTATTTGGAACTATAAATCAAACACGGTTTGTGCTAGTTCTTTTAAACTTGACCCAATAAAGCAGTTTCAAGTTCTATCTCTATAGTTTGTTTGCTGTTGATGTAGCCCTAAGCAGATACTGGCGAGAATCACTTTCATGAAATGGGGTTGCCAAGCTTCCAAAAAACTACGAGTTGCCTGAAATCTCAGCAAAAAATTTTCACCCAATCTTGATGATACTTTCAGGGAATGATCAGTACACCAATCCCACTTGATTCACCAAATTTCGTTCTTCTAGGTTAAACCATGCATTTGCAGTAACCGTTTTCATTTTGAGGTTTCACTCTGTTTTCTCCTATACGGATATGGATTTAGAACTCTAAATCAAACAGGGTTTGTGCTAGCTCTTTGAAACTTGACCCAATAAAGCAGTTTCAAGTTCTATCTCTATGGTTTGTTTGCTGTTGATGGAGCCCTAAGCAGAGACTGGCGAGAATAACTTTCATGGAAAGGGGTTGCCAAGCTTCCAAAAAACTACGAGTTTCCTGAAATCTCAGCAAACACTTTTTCACCCAATCTTGATGATACTTTCAGGGAATGATCAGTACACCAATCCCACTTGGCTCAGCAAATTTCGTTCTTCTAGGTTAAACCGTTCGTTTGCAGTAACCGTTTTCATTTTAAGGTTTCACTCTCTTTTGTCCTATACGGATACATATATTTGGAACTCTAAATCAAACACGGTTTGTGCTAGCTCTTTGAAACTTGACCCAATAAAGCAGTTTCATGTTCTATCTCTATGGTTTGTTTGCTGTTGATGTAGCCCTAAGCAGAGACTGACGAGAATCACTTTCATGGAAAGGGGTTGCCAAGCTTCCAAAAAACTACGAGTTGCCTGAAATCTCAGCAAACACTTTTTCACGC
This sequence comes from Ictidomys tridecemlineatus, assembly GCF_052094955.1. Lineage (NCBI taxonomy): Eukaryota > Metazoa > Chordata > Mammalia > Rodentia > Sciuridae > Ictidomys > Ictidomys tridecemlineatus. Next base: position 46,863 of record NW_027521001.1, read on the forward strand.
AATCTAGATGATACTTTCAGGGAATGATCAGTACACCAATCCCACTTGGCTCACCAAATTTCGTTCTTCTAGGTTAAACCGTTCGTTTGCAGAAACCGTTTTCATTTTGAGATTTCACTCTGTTTTCTCCTATACGGATACATGTATTTGGAACTCTCAATCAAACACGGTTTGTGCTAGCTCTTTGAAACTTGACCCAATAAAGCAGTTTCAATTTCTATGTTTATGGTTTGTTTGCTGTTGATGTAGCCCTAAGCAGAGACTGGCGAGAATCACTTTCATGGAAAGGGGTTGCCAAGCTTCCAAAAAACTACGAGTTGCCTGAAATCTCAGCAAACACTTTTTCACCCAATCTTGACGATACTTTCAGGGAATGATCAGTACACCAATCCCACTTGGCTCACCAAATTTCGTTCTTCTAGGTTAAACCGTTCGTTTGCAGTAACCGTTTTCATTTTTAGGTTTCACTCTGTTTTCTCCTATACGAATACATGTATTTATAACTCTAAATCAAACACGGTTTCTGCTAGCTCTTTGAAACTTGACCCAATGAAGCAGTTTCAAGTTCTATCTCTATGGTTTGTTTGCTGTTGATGTAGCCCTAAGCAGAGACTGGCGAGAATTACTTTCATGGAAATGGGTTGCCAAGCTTCCAAAAAACTACGAGTTTCCTGAAATCTCAGCAAACATTTTTTCACCCAATCTTGATGATACTTTCAGGGAATGATCAGTACACGAATCCCACTTGGCTCACCAAATTTCGTTTTTCTGGGTTAAACCGTTCGTTTGCAGTAACCGTTTTCATTTTGAGGTTTCACTCTGTTTTCTCCTATACAAATACATGGATTTGGAACCCTAAATCAAACACGGTTTGTGCTAGCTCTTTGAAACTTGACCCAATAAAGCAGTTTCATGTTCTATCTCTATGGTTTGTTTGCTGTTGATGTAGCCCTAAGCAGAGACTGGCGAGAATTACTTTCATGGAAAGGGTTTGCCAAGCTTCCAAGAAACTACGAGTTGCCTGAAATCTCAGCAAACACTTTTTCACCCAATCTTGATGATACTTTCAGGGAATGATCAGTACACCAATCCCACTTGGCTCACCAAATTTCGTTCTTCTAGGTTAAACCGTTTGTTTGCAGTAACCGTTTTCATTTTGAGGTTTCACTCTGTTTTCTCCTGTACGGATACATGGATTTGGAACACTAAATCAAACACGGTTTGTGCTAGCTCTTTGAAACTTGACCCAATAAAGCAGTTTCAAGTTCTATCTCTATGGTTTGTTTGCTGTTGATGTAGCCCTAAGCAGAGACTGGCGAGAATCACTTTCATGGAAAGGGGTTGCCAAGCTTCCAAAAAAACTACGAGTTTCCTGAAATCTCAGCAAACACTTTTTAACCCAATCTTGATGATACTTTCAGGGAATGATCAGTACACCAATCCCACTTGGCTCACCAAATTTCGTTCTTCTAGGTTAAACCGTTCGTTTGCAGTAACCGTTTTCATTTTGAGGTTTCACTCTGTTTTCTCCTATACAGATACATGTATTTGGAACTCTAAATCAAACACGGTTTGTGCTAGCTCTTTGAAACTTGACCCAATAAAGCAGTTTCAAGTTCTATCTCTATGGTTTGTTAGCGGTTGATGTAGCCCTAAGCAGAGACTGGCGAGAATCACTTTCATGGAAAGGGGTTGCGAAGCTTCCAAAAAACTACGAGTTGCCTGAAATCTCAGCAAAAAATTTTCACCCAATCATGATGATACTTTCAGGGAATGATCAGTACGCCAATCCCACTTGGCTCACCAAATTTCGTTTTCCTAGGTTAAACCGTTCGTTTGCAGTAACCGTTTTCATTTTGAGGTTTCACTCTTTTTTCTCCTATACGGATACATGTATTTGGAACTATAAATCAAACACGGTTTGTGCTAGTTCTTTTAAACTTGACCCAATAAAGCAGTTTCAAGTTCTATCTCTATAGTTTGTTTGCTGTTGATGTAGCCCTAAGCAGATACTGGCGAGAATCACTTTCATGAAATGGGGTTGCCAAGCTTCCAAAAAACTACGAGTTGCCTGAAATCTCAGCAAAAAATTTTCACCCAATCTTGATGATACTTTCAGGGAATGATCAGTACACCAATCCCACTTGATTCACCAAATTTCGTTCTTCTAGGTTAAACCATGCATTTGCAGTAACCGTTTTCATTTTGAGGTTTCACTCTGTTTTCTCCTATACGGATATGGATTTAGAACTCTAAATCAAACAGGGTTTGTGCTAGCTCTTTGAAACTTGACCCAATAAAGCAGTTTCAAGTTCTATCTCTATGGTTTGTTTGCTGTTGATGGAGCCCTAAGCAGAGACTGGCGAGAATAACTTTCATGGAAAGGGGTTGCCAAGCTTCCAAAAAACTACGAGTTTCCTGAAATCTCAGCAAACACTTTTTCACCCAATCTTGATGATACTTTCAGGGAATGATCAGTACACCAATCCCACTTGGCTCAGCAAATTTCGTTCTTCTAGGTTAAACCGTTCGTTTGCAGTAACCGTTTTCATTTTAAGGTTTCACTCTCTTTTGTCCTATACGGATACATATATTTGGAACTCTAAATCAAACACGGTTTGTGCTAGCTCTTTGAAACTTGACCCAATAAAGCAGTTTCATGTTCTATCTCTATGGTTTGTTTGCTGTTGATGTAGCCCTAAGCAGAGACTGACGAGAATCACTTTCATGGAAAGGGGTTGCCAAGCTTCCAAAAACTACGAGTTGCCTGAAATCTCAGCAAACACTTTTTCACGCAATCTAGATGATACTTTCAGGGAATGATCAGTACACCAATCCCACTTGGCTCACCAAATTTCGTTCTTCTAGGTTAAACCGTTCGTTTGCAGAAACCGTTTTCATTTTGAGATTTCACTCTGTTTTCTCCTATACGGATACATGTATTTGGAACTCTCAATCAAACACGGTTTGTGCTAGCTCTTTGAAACTTGACCCAATAAAGCAGTTTCAAGTTCTATCTCTATGGTTTGTTTGCTGTTGATGTAGCCCAAAGCAGAGACTGGCGAGAATCACTTTCATGGAAAGGGGTTGCCAAGCTTCCAAAAAACTACGAGTTCCCTGAAATCTCAGCAAACACTTTTTCACCCAATCTTGATGATACTGTCAGGGAATGATCAGTACACCAATCTCACTTGGCTCACCAAATTTCGTTCTTCTAGGTTAAACCATTCGTTTGCAGTAACCGTTTTCATTTTGAGGTTTCACTCTGTTTTCTCCTATACGGATACATGTATTTATAACTCTAAATCAAACACGGTTTGTGCTAGTTCTTTGAAACTTGACCCAATGAAGCAGTTTTAAGTTTTATCTCTATGGTTTGTTTGCTGTTGCTGTAGCCCTAAGCAGAGACTGGCGAGAATCACTTTCATGGAAAGGGGTTGCCAAGCTTCCAAAAAACTACGAGTTGTCTGAAATCTCAGCAAACACTTTTTCACCCAATCTTGATGATACTTTCAGGGAATGATCAGTACACCAATCCCACTTGGCTCACCACATTTCGTTCTTCTAGGTTAAACTGTTCGTTTGCAGTAACCGTTTTCATTTTGAGGTTTCACTCTGTTTTCTCCTATACGGATACATGTATTTGGAACTCTAAATCAAACACGGTTTGTGCTAGCTCTTTGAAACTTGACCCAATAAAGCAGTTTCAATTTCTATCTCTATGGTTTGTTTGCTGTTGATGTAGCCCTAAGCAGAGACTGGCGAGAATCACTTTCATGGAAAGGGGTTGCCAAGCTTCCAAAAAACTACGAGTTTCCTAAAATCTCATCAAACACTTTTTCACCCAATCTTGATGTTACTTTCAGGGAATGATCAGTACACGAATCCCAACTGGCTCACCAAATTTCGTTCTTCTAGGTTAAACCGTTCTTTTACACTAACCGTTTTCATTTTGAGGTTTCACTCTGTTTTCTCCTATACGGATACATGGATTTGGAACTCTAAATCAAACACGGTTTGTGCTAGCTCTTTGAAACTTGACCCAATAAAGCAGTTTCATGTTCTATCTCTATGGTTTCTTTGCTGTTCATGTAGCCCTAAGCAGAGACTGGCGAGAATCACTTTCATGGAAAGGGGTTGCCAAGCTTCCAAAAAACTACGAGTTGCCTGAAATCTCAGCAAACACTTTTTCACCCAATCTTGATGATACTTTCAGGGAATGATCAGTGCACCAATCCCTCTAGGCTCACCAAATTTCGTTCTTCTAGGTTAAACCGTCCGTTTGCAGTAACCGTTTTCATTTTGAGGTTTCACTCTGTTTTCTCCTATACGGATACATGGATTTGGAACTCTAAATCAAACACGGTTTGTGCTAGCTCTTTGAAACTTGACCCAATAAAGCAGTTTCATGTTCTATCTCTATGGTTTGTTTGCTGTTGATGTAGCCCTAAGCAGAGACTGGCGAGAATCACTTTCATGGAAAGGGGTTGCCAAGCTTCCAAAAAACTACGAGTTGCCTGAAATCTCAGCAAACACTTTTTCACGCAATCTAGATGATACTTTCAGGGAATGATCAGTACACCAATCCCACTTGGCTCACCAAATTTCGTTCTTCTAGGTTAAACCGTTCGTTTGCAGAAACCGTTTTCATTTTGAGGTTTCACTCTGTTTTCTCCTATACGGATACATGTATTTGGAACTCTCAATCAAACACGGTTTGTGCTATCTCTTTGAAACTTGACCCAATAAAGCAGTTTCAAGTTCTATCTCTATGGTTTGTTTGCTGTTGATGTAGCCCAAAGCAGAGACTGGCGAGAATCACTTTCATGGAAAGGGTTTGCCAAGCTTCCAAAAAACTACGAGTTCCCTGAAATCTCAGCAAACACTTTTTCACCCAATCTTGATGATACTTTCAGGGAATGATCAGTACACCAATCCCACTTGGCTCACCAAATTTCGTTCTTCTAGGTTAACCCGTTCTTTTGCAGTAACCGTTTTCATTTTGAGGTTTCACTCTGTTTTCTCCTGTACGGATACATGGATTTGGAACACTAAATCAAACACGGTTTGTGCTAGGTCTTTGAAACTTGACCCAATAAAGCAGTTTCAAGTTCTATCTCTATGGTTTGTTTGCTGTTGATGTAGCCCTAAGCAGAGACTGGCGAGAATCACTTTCATGGAAAGTGGTTGCCAAGCTTCCAAAAAACTACGAGTTTCCTGAAATCTCAGCAAACACTTTTTCACCCAATCTTGATGATACTTTCAGGGAATGATCAGTACACCAATCCCACTTGGCTCACCAAATTTCGTTCTTATAGGTTAAACCGTTCGTTTGCAGTAACCGTTTTCATTTTGAGGTTTCACTCTGTTTTTTCCTATACAGATACATGTATTTGGAACTCTAAATCAAACACTGTTTGTGCTAGCTCTTTGAAACTTGACCCAATGAAGCAGTTTCAAGTTCTATCTCTATGGTTTGTTAGCGGTTGATGTAGCCCTAAGCAGAGACTGGCGAGAATCACTTTCATGGAAAGGGGTTGCGAAGCTTCCAAAAAACTACGAGTTGCCTGAAATCTCAGCAAGAAATTTTCACCCAATCATACTGATACTTTCAGGGAATGATCAGTACACCAATCCCACTTGGCTCACCAAATTTCGTTCTCCTAGGTTAAACCGTTCGTTTGCAGTAACCGTTTTCATTTTGAGGTTTCACTCTTTTTTCTCCTATACGGATACATGTATTTGGAACTATAAATCAAACACGGTTTGTGCTAGTTCTTTTAAACTTGACCCAATAAAGCAGTTTCAAGTTCTATCTCTATAGTTTGTTTGCTGTTGATGTAGCCCTAAGCAGATACTGGCGAGAATCACTTTCATGAAAAGGGGTTGCCAAGCTTCCAAAAAACTACGAGTTGCCTGAAATCTCAGCAAAAAATTTTCACCCAATCTTGATGATACTTTCAGGGAATGATCAGTACACCAATCCCACTTGATTCACCAAATTTCGTTCTTCTAGGTTAAACCATGCATTTGCAGTAACCGTTTTCATTTTGAAGTTTCACTCTGTTTTCTCCTATACGGATACATGGATTTGGAACTCTAAATCAAACAGGGTTTGTGCTAGCTCTTTGAAACTTGACCCAATAAAGCAGTTTCAAGTTCTATCTCTATGGTTTGTTTGCTGTTGATGGAGCCCTAAGCAGAGACTGGCGAGAATAACTTTCATGGAAAGGGGTTGCCAAGCTTCCAAAAAACTACGAGTTTCCTGAAATCTCAGCAAACACTTTTTCACCCAATCTTGATGATACTTTCAGGGAATGATCAGTACACCAATCCCACTTGGCTCAGCAAATTTCGTTCTTCTAGGTTAAACCGTTCATTTGCAGTAACCGTTTTCATTTTAAGGTTTCACTCTCTTTTGTCCTATACGGATACATGTATTTGGAACTCTAAATCAAACACGGTTTGTGCAAGCTCTTTGAAACTTGACCCAATAAAGCAGTTTTAAGTTCTATCTCTATGGGTTGTTTGCTGTTGATGTAGCCCTAAGCAGAGACTGGCGAGAATCACTTTCATGGAAAGGGGTTGCCAAGCTTCCAAGAAACTACGAGTTGCCTGAAATCTCAGCAAACACTTTTTCACGCAATCTAGATGATACTTTCAGGGAATGATCAGTACACCAATCCCACTTGGCTCACCAAATTTCGTTCTTCTAGGTTAAACCGTTCGTTTGCAGAAACCGTTTTCATTTTGAGGTTTCACTCTGTTTTCTCCTATACGGATACATGTATTTGGAACTCTCAATCAAACACGGTTTGTGCTAGCTCTTTGAAACTTGACCCAATAAAGCAGTTTCAAGTTCTATCTCTATGGTTTGTTTGCTGTTGATGTAGCCCAAAGCAGAGACTGGCGAGAATCACTTTCATGGAAAGGGGTTGCCAAGCTTCCAAAAAACTACGAGTTCCCTGAAATCTCAGCAAACACTTTTTCACCCAATCTTGATGATACTTTCAGGGAATGATCAGTACACCAATCCCACTTGGATCACCAAATTTCGTTCTTCTAGGTTAAACCATTCGTGTGCAGTAACCGTTTTCATTTTGAGGTTTCACTCTGTTTTCTCCTATACGGATACATGTATTTATAACTCTAAATCAAACACGGTTTGTGCTAGCTCTTTGAAACTTGACCCAATAAAGCAGTTTCAATTTCTATGTCTATGGTTTGTTTGCTGTTGATGTAGCCCTAAGCAGAGACTGGCGAGAATCACTTTCATGGAAAGGGGTTGCCAAGCTTCCAAAAAACTACGAGTTGCCTGAAATCTCAGCAAACACTTTTTCACCCAATCTTGACGATACTTTCAGGGAATGATCAGTACACCAATCCCACTTGGCTCACCAAATTTCGTTCTTCTAGGTTAAACCGTTCGTTTGCAGTAACCGTTTTCATTTTTAGGTTTCACTCTGTTTTCTCCTATACGAATACATGTATTTATAACTCTAAATCAAACACGGTTTCTGCTAGCTATTTGAAACTTGACCCAATGAAGCAGTTTCAAGTTCTATCTCTATGGTTTGTTTGCTGTTGATGTAGCCCTAAGCAGAGACTGGCGAGAATTACTTTCATGGAAAGGGGTTGCCAAGCTTCCAAAAAACTACGAGTTTCCTGAAATCTCAGCAAACATTTTTTCACCCAATCTTGATGATACTTTCAGGGAATGATCAGTACACGAATCCCACTTGGCTCACCAAATTTCGTTTTTCTGGGTTAAACCGTTCGTTTGCAGTAACCGTTTTCATTTTGAGGTTTCACTCTGTTTTCTCCTATACAAATACATGGATTTGGAACCCTAAATCAAACACGGTTTGTGCTAGCTCTTTGAAACTTGACCCAATAAAGCAGTTTCATGTTCTATCTCTATGGTTTGTTTGCTGTTGATGTAGCCCTAAGCAGAGACTGGCGAGAATTACTTTCATGGAAAGGGTTTGCCAAGCTTCCAAAAAACTACGAGTTGCCTGAAATCTCAGCAAACACTTTTTCACCCAATCTTGATGATACTTTCAGGGAATGATCAGTACACCAATCCCACTTGGCTCACCAAATTTCGTTCTTCTAGGTTAAACCGTTTGTTTGCAGTAACCGTTTTCATTTTGAGGTTTCACTCTGTTTTCTCCTGTACGGATACATGGATTTGGAACACTAAATCAAACACGGTTTGTGCTAGCTCTTTGAAACTTGACCCAATAAAGCAGTTTCAAGTTCTATCTCTATGGTTTGTTTGCTGTTGATGTAGCCCTAAGCAGAGACTGGCGAGAATCACTTTCATGGAAAGTGGTTGCCAAGCTTCCAAAAAAACTACGAGTTTCCTGAAATCTCAGCAAACACTTTTTAACCCAATCTTGATGATACTTTCAGGGAATGATCAGTACACCAATCCCACTTGGCTCACCAAATTTCGTTCTTCTAGGTTAAACCGTTCGTTTGCAGTAACCGTTTTCATTTTGAGGTTTCACTCTGTTTTCTCCTATACAGATACATGTATTTGGAACTCTAAATCAAACACGGTTTGTGCTAGCTCTTTGAAACTTGACCCAATAAAGCAGTTTCAAGTTCTATCTCTATGGTTTGTTAGCGGTTGATGTAGCCCTAAGCAGAGACTGGCGAGAATCACTTTCATGGAAAGGGGTTGCGAAGCTTCCAAAAAACTACGAGTTGCCTGAAATCTCAGCAAAAAATTTTCACCCAATCATGATGATACTTTCAGGGAATGATCAGTACACCAATCCCACTTGGCTCACCAAATTTCGTTTTCCTAGGTTAAACCGTTCGTTTGCAGTAACCGTTTTCATTTTGAGGTTTCACTCTTTTTTCTCCTATACGGATACATGTATTTGGAACTATAAATCAAACACGGTTTGTGCTAGTTCTTTTAAACTTGACCCAATAAAGCAGTTTCAAGTTCTATCTCTATAGTTTGTTTGCTGTTGATGTAGCCCTAAGCAGATACTGGCGAGAATCACTTTCATGAAAAGGGGTTGCCAAGCTTCCAAAAAACTACGAGTTGCCTGAAATCTCAGCAAAAAATTTTCACCCAATCTTGATGATACTTTCAGGGAATGATCAGTACACCAATCCCACTTGATTCACCAAATTTCGTTCTTCTAGGTTAAACCATGCATTTGCAGTAACCGTTTTCATTTTGAGGTTTCACTCTGTTTTCTCCTATACGGATACATGGATTTGGAACTCTAAATCAAACAGGGTTTGTGCTAGCTCTTTGAAACTTGACCCAATAAAGCAGTTTCAAGGTCTATCTCTATGGTTTGTTTGCTGTTGATGGAGCCCTAAGCAGAGACTGGCTAGAATAACTTTCATGGAAAGGGGTTGCCAAGCTTCCAAAAAACTACGAGTTTCCTGAAATCTCAGCAAACACTTTTTCACCCAATCTTGATGATACTTTCAGGGAATGATCAGTACACCAATCCCACTTGGCTCAGCAAATTTCGTTCTTCTAGGTTAAACCGTTCGTTTGCAGTAACCGTTTTCATTTTGAGGTTTCACTCTCTTTTGTCCTATACGGATACATGTATTTGGAACTCTAAATCAAACATGGTTTGTGCTAGCTCTTTGAAACTTGACCCAATAAAGCAGTTTCATGTTCTATCTCTATGGTTTGTTTGCTGTTGATGTAGCCCTAAGCAGAGACTGGCGAGAATCACTTTCATGGAAAGGGGTTGCCAAGCTTCCAAAAAACTACGAGTTGCCTGAAATCTCAGCAAACACTTTTTCACGCAATCTAGATGATACTTTCAGGGAATGATCAGTACACCAATCCCACTTGGCTCACCAAATTTCGTTCTTCTAGGTTAAACCGTTCGTTTGCAGAAACCGTTTTCATTTTGAGATTTCACTCTGTTTTCTCCTATACGGATACATGTATTTGGAACTCTCAATCAAACACGGTTTGTGCTAGCTCTTTGAAACTTGACCCAATAAAGCAGTTTCAAGTTCTATCTCTATGGTTTGTTTGCTGTTGATGTAGCCCAAAGCAGAGACTGGCGAGAATCACTTTCATGGAAAGGGGTTGCCAAGCTTCCAAAAAACTACGAGTTCCCTGAAATCTCAGCAAACACTTTTCACCCAATCTTGATGATACTGTCAGGTAATGATCAGTACACCAATCTCACTTGGCTCACCAAATTTCGTTCTTCTAGGTTAAACCATTCGTTTGCAGTAACCGTTTTCATTTTGAGGTTTCACTCTGTTTTCTCCTATACGGATACATGTATTTATAACTCTAAATCAAACACGGTTTGTGCTAGTTCTTTGAAACTTGACCCAATGAAGCAGTTTTAAGTTTTATCTCTATGGTTTGTTTGCTGTTGCTGTAGCCCTAAGCAGAGACTGGCGAGAATCACTTTCATGGAAAGGGGTTGCCAAGCTTCCAAAAAACTACGAGTTGTCTGAAATCTCAGCAAACACTTTTTCACCCAATCTTGATGATACTTTCAGGGAATGATCAGTACACCAATCCCACTTGGCTCACCACATTTCGTTCTTCTAGGTTAAACTGTTCGTTTGCAGTAACCGTTTTCATTTTGAGGTTTCACTCTGTTTTCTCCTATACGGATACATGTATTTGGAACTCTAAATCAAACACGGTTTGTGCTAGCTCTTTGAAACTTGACCCAATAAAGCAGTTTCAAGTTCTATCTCTATGGTTTGTTTGCTGTTGATGTAGCCCTAAGCAGAGACTGGCGAGAATCACTTTCATGGAAAGGGGTTGCCAAGCTTCCAAAACACTCCGAGTTGCCTAAAATCTCATCAAACACTTTTTCACCCAATCTTGATGATACTTTCAGGGAATGATCAGTACACGAATCCCAATTGGCTCACCAAATTTCGTTCTTCTAGGTTAAACCGTTCTTTTACACTAACCGTTTTCATTTTGAGGTTTCACTCTGTTTTCTCCTATACGGATACATGGATTTGGAACTCTAAATCAAACACGGTTTGTGCTAGCTCTTTGAAACTTGACCCAATAAAGCAGTTTCATGTTCTATCTCTATGGTTTCTTTGCTGTTCATGTAGCCCTAAGCAGAGACTGGCGAGAATCACTTTCATGGAAAGGGGTTGCCAAGCTTCCAAAAAACTACGAGTTGCCTGAAATCTCAGCAAACACTTTTTCACCCAATCTTGATGATACTTTCAGGGAATGATCAGTACACCAATCCCACTTGGCTCACCAAATTTCGTTCTTCTAGGTTTAAACGTTCATTTGCAGTAACCGTTTTCATTTTGAGGTTTCACTCTGTTTTCTCCTATACGGATACATGGATTTGGAACTCTAAATCAAACACGGTTTGTGCTAGCTTTTTGAAACTTGACCCAATAAAGCAGTTTCAAGTTCTATCTCTATGGTTTGTTTGCTGTTGAGGAGCCCTAAGCAGAGACTGGCGAGAATCACTTTATGGAAAGGGGTTGCCAAGCTTCCAAAAAACTACGAGTTGCCTGAAATCTCAGCAAACAGTTTTTCACCCAATCTTGATGATACTTTCAGGGAATGATCAGTACACCAATCCCACTTGGCTCACCAAATTTAGTTCTCCTAGGTTAAACCGTTCGTTTGCAGTAACCGTTTTCATTTTGAGGTTTCACTCTGTTTTCTCCTATATGGATACATATATTTGGAACTCTAAATCAAACACGATTTGTGCTAGCTCTTTGAAACTTGACCCAATAAAGCAGTTTCCAGTTCTAGCTCTATGGTTTGTTTGCTGTTGATGTAGCCCTAAGCAGAGACTGGCGAGAATCACTTTCATGAATAGTGGTTGCCAAGCTTCCAAAAAACTACGAGTTGCCTGAAATCTCAGCAAACACTTTTTCACCCAATCTTGATGATACTTTCAGGGAATGATCAGTACAACAATCCCACTTGGCTAACCAAATTTCGTTCTTCTAGGTTAAACCGTTCATTTGCAGTAACCGTTTTCATTTTGAGGTTTCAATCTGTTTTCTCCTATACGGATACATGTATTTGGAACTCTAACTCAAACACGGTTTGTGCTATCTCTTTGAAACTTGACCCAATAAAGGAGTTTCAAGTTCTATCTCTATGGTTTGTTTGCTGTTGATGGAGCCCTAAGCAGAGACTGGCGAGAATCACTTTCATGGAAAGGGGTTGCCAAGCTACCAAAAAACTACGAGTTGCCTGAAATCTCAGCAAACACTTTTTCACCCAATCTTGATGATACTTTCAGGGAATGATCAGTACACCAATCCCACTTGGCTCACCAAATTTCGTTCTTCTAGGTTAAACCGTTCGTTTGCAGTAACCGTTTTCATTTTGAGGTTTCACTCTGTTTTCTCCTATATGGATACATGTATTTGGAACTCTAAATCAAACACGGTTTGTGCTAGCTCTTTGAAACTTGACCCAATGAAGCAGTTTCAAGTTCTATCTCTATGGTTTGTTTGCTGTTGATGTAGCCCTAAGCAGAGACTGGCGAGAATCACTTTCATGGAAAGTGGTTGCCAAGCTTCCAAAAATCTACGAGTTGCCTGAAATCTCAGCAAACACTCTTTCACGCAATCTAGATGATACTTTCAGGGAATCATCAGTACACGAATCCCACTTGGCTCACCAAATTTCGTTTTTCTGGGTTAAACCGTTCGTTTGCAGTAACCGTTTTCATTTTGAGGTTTCACTCTGTTTTCTCCTATACAAATACATGGATTTGGAACCCTAAATCAAACACGGTTTGTGCTAGCTCTTTGAAACTTGACCCAATAAAGCAGTTTCATGTTCTATCTCTATGGTTTGTTTGCTGTTGATGTAGCCCTAAGCAGAGACTGGCGAGAATTACTTTCATGGAAAGGGTTTGCCAAGCTTCCAAAAAACTACGAGTTGCCTGAAATCTCAGCAAACACTTTGTCACCCAATCTTGATGATACTTTCAGGGAATGATCAGTACACCAATCCCACTTGGCTCACCAAATTTCGTTCTTCTAGGTTAAACCGTTTGTTTGCAGTAACCGTTTTCATTTTGAGGTTTCACTCTGTTTTCTCCAGTACGGATACATGGATTTTGAACACTAAATCAAACACGGTTTGTGCTAGCTCTTTGAAACTTGACCCAATAAAGCAGTTTCAAGTTCTTTCTCTATGGTTTGTTTGCTGTTGATGTAGCCCTAAGCAGAGACTGGCGAGAATCACTTTCATGGAAAGTGGTTGCTAAGCTTCCAAAAAACTACGAGTTTCCTGAAATCTCAGCAAACACTTTTTCACCCAATCTTGATGATACTTTCAGGGAATGATCAGTACACCAATCCCACTTGGCTCACCAAATTTCGTTCTTCTAGGTTAAACCGTTCGTTTGCAGTAACCGTTTTCATTTTGAGGTTTCACTCTGTTTTCTCCTATACAGATACATGTATTTGGAACTCTAAATCAAACACGGTTTGTACTAGCTCTTTGAAACTTGACCCAATAAAGCAGTTTCAAGTTCTATCTCTATGGTTTGTTAGCGGTTGATGTAGCCCTAAGCAGAGACTGGCGAGAATCACTTTCATGGAAAGGGGTTGCGAAGCTTCCAAAAAACTACGAGTTGCCTGAAATCTCAGCAAAAAATTTTCACCCAATCATGATGATACTTTCAGGGAATGATCAGTACACCAATCCCACTTGGCTCACCAAATTTCGTTCTCCTAGATTAAACCGTTCGTTTGCAGTAACCGTTTTCATTTTGAGGTTTCACTCTGTTTTCTCCTATACGTATACATGGATTTGGAACTCTAAATCAAACACGGTTTGTGCTAGCTCTTTGAAACTTGACCCAATAAAGCAGTTTCAAGTTCTATCTCTATGGTTTTTTTGCTGTTGATGTAGCCCTAAGCAGAGACTGGCAAGAATCACTTTTATGGAAAGGGGTTGCCAAGCTTCCAAAAAACTACGAGTTGCCTGAAATCTCAGCAAACACTTTTTCACCCAATCTTGATGAAACTTTCAGGGAATGATCAGAACACAAATCCCACTTGGCTCACCACATTTCGTTCTTCTAGGTTAAACCGTTCGTTTGCAGTAACCGTTTTCATTTTGAGGTTTCACTCTGTTTTCTCCTATACGGATACATGTGTTTGGAACTCTAAATCAAACACGGTTTGTGCTAGTTCTTTGCAACTTGACCCAATAAAGCAGTTTCAAGTTCTATCTCGATGGTTTGTTTGCTGTTGATGTAGCCCTAAGCAGAGACTGGCGAGAATCACTTTCATGGAAAGGGGTTGCCAAGCTTCCAAAAAACTACGAGTTGCCTGAAATCTCAGCAAACACTTTTTCACAATATCGTCCTGATACTTTCAGGGAATGATCAGTACACCAATCCCACTTGGCTCACCAAATTTCGTTCTTCTAGGTTTAAACGTTCATTTGCAGTAACCGTTTTCATTTTGAGGTTTCACTCTGTTTTCTCCTATACGGATACATGGATTTGGAACTCTAAATCAAACACGGTTTGTGCTAGCTTTTTGAAACTTGACCCAATAAAGCAGTTTCAAGTTCTATCTCTATGGTTTGTTTGCTGTTGAGGAGCCCTAAGCAGAGACTGGCGAGAATCACTTTATGGAAAGGGGTTGCCAAGCTTCCAAAAAACTACGAGTTGCCTGAAATCTCAGCAAACACTTTTTCACCCAATCTTGATGATACTTTCAGGGAATGATCAGTACACCAATCCCACTTGGCTCACCAAATTTAGTTCTCCTAGGTTAAACCGTTCGTTTGCAGTAACCGTTTTCATTTTGAGGTTTCACTCTGTTTTCTCCTGTACGGACACATGGATTTGGAACTGTAAATCAAACACGGTTTGTGCTAGCTCTTTGAAACTTGACCCAATAAAGCAGTTTCAAGTTCTATCTCTATGGTTTGTTTGCTGTTGATGTAGCCCTAAGCAAAGACTGGCGAGAATCATTTTCATGGAAAGGGGTTGCCAAGCTTCCAAAATACTACGAGTTGCCTGAAATCTCAGCAAACACTTTTTCACCCAATCGTCCTGATACTTTCAGGGAATGATCAGTACACCAATCCCACTTGGCTCACCAAATTTCGTTCTTCTAGGTTAAACCGTTCGTTTGCAGTAACCGTTTTCATTTTGAGGTTTCACTCTGTTTTCCCCTATACGGATACATGGATTTGGAAATCTAACACAAACACGGTTTGTGCTAGCTCTTTGAAACTTGACCCAATAAAGCAGTTTCAAGTTCTATCTCTATGGATTGTTTGCTGTTGATGTAGCCCTAAGAAGAGACTGGCGAAAATCACTTTCATGGAAAGGGGTTGATAAGGTTCCAAAAAAATACGAGTTGCCTGAAATCTCAGCAAACACTTTTTCACCCAATCTTGATGATACTTTCCTGGAATGATCAGTACACCAATCCCACTTGGCTCACCAAATTTCGTTCTTTTAGGATAAACCGTTCGTTTGCAGTTACCGTTTTCATTTTGAGGTTTCACTCTGTTTTCTCCTATACGGATACATGTATTTGGAACTCTAAATCAAACACGGTTTGTGCTAGCTCTTTGAAACTTGACCCAACAGAGCAGTTTCAAGTTCTATCCCTATGGTTTGTTTGCTGTTGATGTAGCCCTAAGCAGTGACTGGCGAGAATCACTTTCATGGAAAGGGGTTGCCAAGCTTCCAGAAAACTACGAGTTTCCTGAAATCTCAGCAAAAACTTTTTCACCCAATCTTGATGATACTTTTATGAAATGATCAGTACACCAATCCCACTTGGCTCACCAAATTTCGTTCTTCTAGGTTAAACCGTTCGTTTGCAGTAACCGTTTTCATTTTTAGGTTTCACTCTGTTTCTCCTATATGGATACATGTATTAGGAACTCTATATCAAACACGGTTAGTGCTAGCTCTTTGAAGCTTGACCCAATAAAGCAGTTTCAAGTTCTATCTCTATGGTTTGTTTGCTGTTGATGCAGCCCTAAGCAGAGACTGGCGAGAATCACTTTCATTGAAAGGGGTTGCCAAGCTTCCAAAAAACTACGAGTTGCCTGAAATCTCAGCAAACACTTTTTTACCCAATCTTGATGATACTTTCAGGGAATGATCAGTACACCAATCCCACTTGGCTCACCAAATTTCGTTCTTCTAGGTTAAACCGTTCATTTGCAGTAACCGTTTTCATTTTGAGGTTCACTCTGTTTTCTCCTATACGGATACATTTATTTGGAACTCTAAATCAAACACGGTTAGTGCTAGCTCTTTGAAACTTGAACCAATAAGCAGTTTTAAGTTCTGTCTCTATTGTTTGTTTGCTGTTGATGTGGCCCTAAGCAGAGACTGGCGAGAATCACTTTCATGGAAAGGGGTTGCCAAGCTTCCAAAAAACTACGAGTTGCCTGAAATCTCTGCAAACACTTTTTCACCCAATGTTGATGATACTTTCAGCGACTGATCAGGACACCAATTTCACTTGGCTCACCAATTTTCGTTCTTCTAGGTTAAACCGTTCCTTTGCAGTAATTGTTTTCATTTTGAGGTTTCACTCTGTTTTCTCCTATACGGATACATGTATTTGGAACTCTAAATCAAACACGGTTTGTGCTAGCTCTTTGAAACTTGACCCAATAAAGCAGTTTCAAGTTCTATCTCTATGGTTTGTTTGTTATTGATGTAGCCCTAAGCAGAGACTGGCGAGAATCACTTTCATGGAAAGGGGTTGACAAGCTTCCAAAAAACTATGAGTTTCCTGAAATCTCAGCAAACACTTTTACACCCAATCTTGATGATACTTTCAGCGAATGATCAGTACACCAATCCCACTTGGCTCACCAAATTTCGTCCTTCTAGGTTAAACCGTTTATTTACAGTAACCGTTTTCATTTTGAGGTTTCACTCTGTTTTCTCCTGTATGGATACATGTATTTGGAACTCTAAATCAAACACGGTTTGTGCTAGCTCTTTGAAACTTGACCCAATTAAGCAGTTTAAAGTTCTGTCTCTATTGTTTGTTTGCTGTTGATGTAGCCCTAAGCAGAGACTGGCGAGAATCACTTTCATGGAAAGGGGTTGCCAAGCTTCCAAAAAACTAAGAGTTGCTTGAAATCTCAGCAAACACTTTTTCACCCAATATTGATGATACTTTCAGGGAATGATCAGTACACCAATCCCACTTGGCTCACCAAATTTCGTTCTTCTAGGTTTAAACGTTCATTTGCAGTAACCGTTTTCATTTTGAGGTTTCACTCTGTTTTCTCCTATACGGATACATGGATTTGGAACTCTAAATCAAACACGGTTTGTGCTAGCTTTTTGAAACTTGACCCAATAAAGCAGTTTCAAGTTCTATCTCTATGGTTTGTTTGCTGTTGAGGAGCCCTAAGCAGAGACTGGCGAGAATCACTTTATGGAAAGGGGTTGCCAAGCTTCCAAAAAACTACGAGTTGCCTGAAATCTCAGCAAACACTTTTTCACCCAATCTTGATGATACTTTCAGGGAATGATCAGTACACCAATCCCACTTGGCTCACCAAATTTAGTTCTCCTAGGTTAAACCGTTCGTTTGCAGTAACCGTTTTCATTTTGAGGTTTCACTCTGTTTTCTCCTGTACGGACACATGGATTTGGAACTGTAAATCAAACACGGTTTGTGCTAGCTCTTTGAAACTTGACCCAATAAAGCAGTTTCAAGTTCTATCTCTATGGTTTGTTTGCTGTTGATGTAGCCCTAAGCAAAGACTGGCGAGAATCATTTTCATGGAAAGGGGTTGCCAAGCTTCCAAAATACTACGAGTTGCCTGAAATCTCAGCAAACACTTTTTCACCCAATCGTCCTGATACTTTCAGGGAATGATCAGTACACCAATCCCACTTGGCTCACCAAATTTCGTTCTTCTAGGTTAAACCGTTCGTTTGCAGTAACCGTTTTCATTTTGAGGTTTCACTCTGTTTTCCCCTATACGGATACATGGATTTGGAAATCTAACACAAACACGGTTTGTGCTAGCTCTTTGAAACTTGACCCAATAAAGCAGTTTCAAGTTCTATCTCTATGGATTGTTTGCTGTTGATGTAGCCCTAAGAAGAGACTGGCGAAAATCACTTTCATGGAAAGGGGTTGATAAGGTTCCAAAAAAATACGAGTTGCCTGAAATCTCAGCAAACACTTTTTCACCCAATCTTGATGATACTTTCCTGGAATGATCAGTACACCAATCCCACTTGGCTCACCAAATTTCGTTCTTTTAGGATAAACCGTTCGTTTGCAGTAACCGTTTTCATTTTGAGGTTTCACTCTGTTTTCTCCTATACGGATACATGTATTTGGAACTCTAAATCAAACACGGTTTGTGCTAGCTCTTTGAAACTTGACCCAACAGAGCAGTTTCAAGTTCTATCCCTATGGTTTGTTTGCTGTTGATGTAGCCCTAAGCAGTGACTGGCGAGAATCACTTTCATGGAAAGGGGTTGCCAAGCTTCCAGAAAACTACGAGTTTCCTGAAATCTCAGCAAAAACTTTTTCACCCAATCTTGATGATACTTTTATGAAATGATCAGTACACCAATCCCACTTGGCTCACCAAATTTCGTTCTTCTAGGTTAAACCGTTCGTTTGCAGTAACCGTTTTCATTTTTAGGTTTCACTCTGTTTCTCCTATATGGATACATGTATTAGGAACTCTATATCAAACACGGTTAGTGCTAGCTCTTTGAAGCTTGACCCAATAAAGCAGTTTCAAGTTCTATCTCTATGGTTTGTTTGCTGTTGATGCAGCCCTAAGCAGAGACTGGCGAGAATCACTTTCATTGAAAGGGGTTGCCAAGCTTCCAAAAAACTACGAGTTGCCTGAAATCTCAGCAAACACTTTTTTACCCAATCTTGATGATACTTTCAGGGAATGATCAGTACACCAATCCCACTTGGCTCACCAAATTTCGTTCTTCTAGGTTAAACCGTTCATTTGCAGTAACCGTTTTCATTTTGAGGTTCACTCTGTTTTCTCCTATACGGATACATTTATTTGGAACTCTAAATCAAACACGGTTAGTGCTAGCTCTTTGAAACTTGAACCAATAAGCAGTTTTAAGTTCTGTCTCTATTGTTTGTTTGCTGTTGATGTGGCCCTAAGCAGAGACTGGCGAGAATCACTTTCATGGAAAGGGGTTGCCAAGCTTCCAAAAAACTACGAGTTGCCTGAAATCTCTGCAAACACTTTTTCACCCAATGTTGATGATACTTTCAGCGACTGATCAGGACACCAATTTCACTTGGCTCACCAATTTTCGTTCTTCTAGGTTAAACCGTTCCTTTGCAGTAATTGTTTTCATTTTGAGGTTTCACTCTGTTTTCTCCTATACGGATACATGTATTTGGAACTCTAAATCAAACACGGTTTGTGCTAGCTCTTTGAAACTTGACCCAATAAAGCAGTTTCAAGTTCTATCTCTATGGTTTGTTTGTTATTGATGTAGCCCTAAGCAGAGACTGGCGAGAATCACTTTCATGGAAAGGGGTTGACAAGCTTCCAAAAAACTATGAGTTTCCTGAAATCTCAGCAAACACTTTTACACCCAATCTTGATGATACTTTCAGCGAATGATCAGTACACCAATCCCACTTGGCTCACCAAATTTCGTCCTTCTAGGTTAAACCGTTTATTTACAGTAACCGTTTTCATTTTGAGGTTTCACTCTGTTTTCTCCTGTATGGATACATGTATTTGGAACTCTAAATCAAACACGGTTTGTGCTAGCTCTTTGAAACTTGACCCAATTAAGCAGTTTAAAGTTCTGTCTCTATTGTTTGTTTGCTGTTGATGTAGCCCTAAGCAGAGACTGGCGAGAATCACTTTCATGGAAAGGGGTTGCCAAGCTTCCAAAAAACTAAGAGTTGCTTGAAATCTCAGCAAACACTTTTTCACCCAATATTGATGATACTTTCAGGGACTGATCAGGACACCAATCCCACTTGGCTCACCAAATTTCGTTCTTCTAGGTTAAACCGTTCGTTTGCAGTAACCGTTTTCATTTTGATATTTGACTCTGTTTCCTCCTATAGGGATACATGTATTTGGAACTGTAAATCAAACACGGCTTGTGCTAGCTCTTTGAAACTTGACCCAATTAAGTAGTTTCAAGTTCTGTCTCTATTGTTTGTTTCCTGTTGATGTAGCCCTAAGCAGAGACTGGCGAGAATCACTTTCATGGAAAGGGGTTGCCAAGCTTCCAAAAAACTACGAGTTGCCTGAAATCTCAGCAAACACTTTTTCACCCAATGTTGATGATACTTTCAGCGACTGATCAGGACACCAATCTCACTTGGCTCACCAAATTTCGTTCTTCTAGGTTAAAACGTTCCTTTGCAGTAACCGTTTTCATTTTGAGGTTTCACTCTGTTTTCTCCTATACGGATACATGTATTTGGAACTCTAAATCAAACACGGTTTGTGCTAGCTCTTTGAAACTTGACCCAATAAAGCAGTTTCAAGTTCTATCTCTATGGTTTGTTTGTTATTGATGTAGCCCTAAGCAGAGACTGGCGAGAATCACTTTCATGGAAAGGGGTTGCCAAGCTTCCAAAAAACTACGAGTTGCCTGAAATCTCAGCAAACACTTTTTTACCCAATCTTGATGATACTTTCAGGGAATGATCAGTACACCAATCCCACTTGGCTCACCAAATTTCGTTCTTCTAGGTTAAACCGTTCATTTGCAGTAACCGTTTTCATTTTGAGGTTCACTCTGTTTTCTCCTATACGGATACATTTATTTGGAACTCTAAATCAAACACGGTTAGTGCTAGCTCTTTGAAACTTGAACCAATAAGCAGTTTTAAGTTCTGTCTCTATTGTTTGTTTGCTGTTGATGTGGCCCTAAGCAGAGACTGGCGAGAATCACTTTCATGGAAAGGGGTTGCCAAGCTTCCAAAAAACTACGAGTTGCCTGAAATCTCTGCAAACACTTTTTCACCCAATGTTGATGATACTTTCAGCGACTGATCAGGACACCAATTTCACTTGGCTCACCAATTTTCGTTCTTCTAGGTTAAACCGTTCCTTTGCAGTAATTGTTTTCATTTTGAGGTTTCACTCTGTTTTCTCCTATACGGATACATGTATTTGGAACTCTAAATCAAACACGGTTTGTGCTAGCTCTTTGAAACTTGACCCAATAAAGCAGTTTCAAGTTCTATCTCTATGGTTTGTTTGTTATTGATGTAGCCCTAAGCAGAGACTGGCGAGAATCACTTTCATGGAAAGGGGTTGACAAGCTTCCAAAAAACTATGAGTTTCCTGAAATCTCAGCAAACACTTTTACACCCAATCTTGATGATACTTTCAGCGAATGATCAGTACACCAATCCCACTTGGCTCACCAAATTTCGTCCTTCTAGGTTAAACCGTTTATTTACAGTAACCGTTTTCATTTTGAGGTTTCACTCTGTTTTCTCCTGTATGGATACATGTATTTGGAACTCTAAATCAAACACGGTTTGTGCTAGCTCTTTGAAACTTGACCCAATTAAGCAGTTTAAAGTTCTGTCTCTATTGTTTGTTTGCTGTTGATGTAGCCCTAAGCAGAGACTGGCGAGAATCACTTTCATGGAAAGGGGTTGCCAAGCTTCCAAAAAACTAAGAGTTGCTTGAAATCTCAGCAAACACTTTTTCACCCAATATTGATGATACTTTCAGGGACTGATCAGGACACCAATCCCACTTGGCTCACCAAATTTCGTTCTTCTAGGTTAAACCGTTCGTTTGCAGTAACCGTTTTCATTTTGATATTTGACTCTGTTTCCTCCTATAGGGATACATGTATTTGGAACTGTAAATCAAACACGGCTTGTGCTAGCTCTTTGAAACTTGACCCAATTAAGTAGTTTCAAGTTCTGTCTCTATTGTTTGTTTCCTGTTGATGTAGCCCTAAGCAGAGACTGGCGAGAATCACTTTCATGGAAAGGGGTTGCCAAGCTTCCAAAAAACTACGAGTTGCCTGAAATCTCAGCAAACACTTTTTCACCCAATGTTGATGATACTTTCAGCGACTGATCAGGACACCAATCTCACTTGGCTCACCAAATTTCGTTCTTCTAGGTTAAAACGTTCCTTTGCAGTAACCGTTTTCATTTTGAGGTTTCACTCTGTTTTCTCCTATACGGATACATGTATTTGGAACTCTAAATCAAACACGGTTTGTGCTAGCTCTTTGAAACTTGACCCAATAAAGCAGTTTCAAGTTCTATCTCTATGGTTTGTTTGTTATTGATGTAGCCCTAAGCAGAGACTGGCGAGAATCACTTTCATGGAAAGGGTTTGACAAGCTTCCAAAAAACTATGAGTTTCCTGAAATCTCAGCAAACACTTTTTCACCCAATCTTGATGATACTTTCAGGGAATGATCAGTACACCAGTCCCACTTGGCTCACCAAATTTCGTTCTTCTAGGTTAAACCGTTCGTTTGCAGTAACCGTTTTCATTTTGAGGTTTCACTCTGTTTTCTCCTATAGGGATACATGTATTTGGAACTCTAAATCAAACACGGTTTGTGCTAGCTCTTTGGAACTTGACCCAATTAAGCAGTTTCAAGTTCTGTCTCTATGGTTTGTTTGCTGTTGATGTAGCCCTAAGCAGAGACAGTCGAGAATCACTTTCATGGAAAGGGGTTGCCAAGCTTCCAAAAAACTACGAGTTGCCTGAAATCTCAGCAAACACTTTTTCACCCAATCTTGATGATACTTTCAGGGAATGATCAGTATACGAATCCCACTTGGCTCACCAAATTCGTTCTTCTAGGTTAAACCGTTCGTTTGCAGTAACCGTTTTCATTTTGAGGTTTCACTCTGTTTTCTCCTATACGGATACATGTATTTGCATCACTAAATCAAACACGGTTTGTGCTAGCTCTTTGAAACTTGACCCAACTGAGAAGTTTCAAGTTCTATCTCTATGGTTTGTTTGCTGTTGATGTAGCCCTAAGCAGAGACTGGCGAGAATCACTTTCATGGAAAGGGGTTGCCAAGCTTCCAAAAAACTACGAGTTGCCTGAAATCTCAGCAAACACTTTTTCACCCAAACTTGATGATACTTTCAGGGAATGATCAGTACACCAGTCCCACTTGGCTCACCAAATTACGTTCTTCTAGGTTAAACCGTTCGTTTGCAGTAACCGTTTTCATTTTGAGGTTTCACTCTGTTTTTTCCTATACAGATACATGTATTTGGAACTCTAAATCAAACACGGTTTGTGCTAGCTCTTTGAAACTTGAACCAATAAAGCAGTTTCAAGTTGTGTCTCTATGGTTTGTTTGCTGTTGATGTAGCCCTATGCAGAGACTGGCGAGAATCACTTTCATAGAAAGGGGTTGCCAAGCTTCCAAAAAACTACGAGTTCCCCTAAATCTCAGCAAACACTTTTTCACCCAATCTTGATGATACTTTCAGTGAATGATCAGTACACCAGTCCCACTTGGCTCACCAAATTTCGTTCTTCTAGGTTAAACCGTTCGTTGGCAGTAACCGTTTTCATTTTGAGGTTTCACTCTGTTTTCTCCTATACGGATACATGTATTTGGATCAGTAAATCAAACACGGTTTGTGCTAGCTCTTTGAATCTTGACCCAACAGAGCAGTTTCAAGTTCTATCTCTATGGTTTGTTTGCTGTTGATGTAGCCCTAAGCAGAGACTGGCGAGAATCACTTTCATGGAAAGGGGTTGCCAAGCTTCCAAAAAACTACGAGTTGCATTAAATCTCAGCAAACACTTTTTCACCCAATCTTGATGATACTTTCAGGGAATGATCACTACACCAATCCCACTTGGCTCACCAAATTTCGTTCTTCTAGGTTAAACCGTTCGTTTGTAGTAACCGTTTTAATTTTGAGCTTTCACTCTGTTTTCTCCTACACGGATACATGTATTTGGAACTCTAAATCAAACCCGGTGTGTGCTAGAACTTTGAAACTTGACCCAATAAAGCAGATTCAAGTTCTATCTCTATGGTTTGTTTGCTGTTGATGTAGCCCTAAGCAGTGACTGGCGAGAATCACTTTCATGGAAAGGGGTTGCCAAGCTTCCAGAAAACTACGAGTTTCCTGAAATCTCAGCAAAAACTTTTTCACCCATTCTTGATGATACTTTCAGGGAATGATCAGTGCACCAATCCCACTTGGCTCACCAAATTTCGTCCTTCTAGGTTAAACCGTTTATTTGCAGTAACCGTTTTCATTTTGAGGTTTCACTCTGTTTTCTCCTGTATGGATACATGTATTTGGAACTCTAAGTCAAACACGGTTTGTGCTAGCTCTTTGAAACTTGACCCAATGAAGCAGTTTCAAGTTCTATCTCTATCCCTTGTTTGCTGTTGATGTAGCCCTAAGCAGAGACTGGCGAGAATCACTTTCATGGAAAGGGGTTGCCAAGCTTCCGAAAAAACTACGAGTTGCCTGAAATCTCAGCAAACACTTTTTCTACCAAACTTGATGATACTTTCAGGAATGATCAGTACACCAATCCCACTAGGCTCACCAAATTTCGTTCTTCTAGGTTAAACCGTTCGTTTGCAGTAACCGTTTTCATTTTGAGGTTTCACTCTGTTTCCTCCTATAGGGATACATGTATTTGGAACTGTAAATCAAACACGGTTTGTGCTAGCTCTTTGAAACTTGACCCAATTAAGCAGTTTCAAGTTCTATCTCTATGGTTTGTTTGCTGTTGATGTAGCCCTATGCAGAGACTGGCGAGAATCACTTTCATGGAAAGGAGTTGCCAAGCTTCCAAAAAACTACGAGTTTCCTGAAATCTCAGCAAACACTTTTTCACCCAATCTTGATGATACTTTCAAGGAATGATCAGTACACCAGTCCCACTTGGCTCACCAAATTTCGTTCTTCTAGGTTAAACCGTTCGTTTGCAGTAACCGTTTTCATTTTGAGGTTTCACTCTGTTTTCTCCTATACGGATACATGTATTTGGATCAGTAAATCAAACACGGTTTGTGCTAGCTCTTTGAAACTTGACCCAACAAAGCAGTTTCAAGTTCTATCTCTATGGTTTGTTTGCTGTTGATGTAGCCCTAAGCAGAGACTGGCGAGAATCACTTTCATGGAAAGTGGTTGCCAAGCTTCCAAAAAACTACGAGTTGCATTAAATCTCAGCAAACACTTTTTCACCCAATCTTGATGACACTTTCAGGGAATGATCAGTACACCAGTCCCACTTGGCTCACCAAATTTCGTTATTCTAGGTTAAACCGTTCGTTTGCAGTAACCGTTTTCATTTTGAGGTTTCACTCTGTTTTCTCCTATACGGATACATGTATTTGGAACACTAAATCAAACACGGTTTGTGCTAGCTCTTTGAAACTTGACCCAATAAAGCAGTTTCAAGTTCTATCTCTATGGTTTGTTTGCTGTAGATGTAGCCCTAAGCAGAGACTGGCGAGAATCACTTTCATGGAAAGGGGTTGCCAAGCTTGCAAAAAACTACGAGTTGCCTGAAATCTCAGGAAACACTTTTTCACGCAATCTTGTTGATACTTTCATGGAATGATCAGTACACCAATCTCACTTGGCTCACCAAATTTCGTTCTTCTGGGTTAAACCTTTCGTTTGCAGTAACCGTTTTCATTTTCAGGTTTCACTCTGTTTTCTCCTATACGGATACATGTATTTGGAACTCTAAATCAAACACGGTTTGTGCTAGCTCTTTGAAACTTGACCCAATAAAGCAGTTTCAAGTTTTGTCTCTATGGTTTGTTTGCTGTTGATGTAGCCCTAAGCAGAGACAGTCGAGAATCACTTTCATGGAAAGGGGTTGCCAAGCTTCCATAAAAGTACGAGTTGCCTGAAGTCTCAGCAAACACTTTTTCACCCAATCTTGATGATACTTTCAGGGAATGATCAGTACACCAGTCCCACTTGTCTCACCAAATATCGTTCTTCTAGGTTAAACCGTTCGTTTGCAGTAACCGTTTTCATTTTGAGGTTTCACTCTGTTTTCTTCTATACGGATACATGTATTTGGAACTCTAAAACAAACACGGTTTGTGCTAGCTCTTTGAAACTTGACCCAATAAAGCAGTTTCAAGTTCTGTCTCTATGGTTTGTTTGCTGTTGATGTAGCCCTAAGCAGAGACTGGCGAGAATCACTTTCATGGAAAGGGGTTGCCAAGCTTCCAAAAAACTACGAGTTGCCTGAAATCTCAGCAAACACTTTTTCACCCAATCTTGATGATACATTCAGTGAATGATCAGTACACCAATCCCACTTGGCTCACCAAATTTCGTTCTTCTAGTTTAAACTTTTCGTTTGCAGTAACCGTTTGCATTTTGAGGTTTCACTCTGTTTTCTCCTATACGGATACATGTATTTAAAACTCTAAATCAACACGGTTTGTGCTAGCCCTTTGAAACTTGACCCAATAAAGCAGTTTCACGTTCTATCTCTATGGTTTGTTTGCTGTTGATGTAGCCCTAAGCAGAGACTGGCGAGAATCACTTTCTTGGAAAGGGGTTGCCAAGCTTCCAAAAAACTACGAGTTTCCTGAAATCTCAGCAACCACTTTTTCATCCAATCTTTATGATACTTGCAGGGAATGATCAGTACACCAGTCCCACTTGGCTCACCAAATTTAGTTCTTCTAGGTTAAATCTTTCGTTTGCAGTAACCATTTTCATTTTGAGGTTTCACTCTGTTTTCTCCTATATGGTTACATGTATTTGGAACTCTAAATCAAACACGGTTTGTGCTAGCTCTTTGAAACTTGACCCAATAAAGCAGTTTCAAGTTCTGTCCGTATGGTGTGTTTGCTGTTGATGTAGTCCTAAGCAGAGACTGGCGAGAATCACTTTCATGGAAAGAAGTTGCCTAGCTTCCAAAAAACTACGAGTTGCCTGAAATCTCAGCCAACACTTTTTCACCGAATCGTGATGATACTTTCAGGGAATGATCAGCACACCAATCCCACTTGGCTCACCAAATTTCGTTCTTCTAGGTTAAACCGTTCGTTTGCAGTAACCGTTTTCATTTTGAAGTTTAACTCTGTTTTCTCCTATACGGATACATATATTTGGAACTCTAAATCAAACACAGTTTGTGCTAGCTCTTTGAAACTTGACCCAATAAAGCAGTTTCAAGTTCTGTCTCTATGGTTTGTTTGCTGTTGATGTAGCCCTAAGCAGAGACTGGCGAGAATCACTTTCATGAAAAGGGGTTGCCAAGCTTCCAAAAAACTACGATTTTCCTAAAATCTCAGCAAACACTTTTTCACCCAATCTTGATAATACTTTCAGGGAATGATCAGTACACCATTCCCACTTGGCTCACCAAATTTCGTTCTTCTAGGTTAAACCGTTCATTTGCAGTAACCGTTTTCATTTTGAGGTTTCACTCTGTTTTCTCCTATAGGGATACATGTATTTGGAACTCTAAATCAAACACGGTTTGTGCTAGCTCTTTGAAACTTGACCCAGTAAAGCAGTTTCAAGTTCTGTCTCTATGGTTTGTTTGTTGTTGTTGTAGCCCTAAGCAGAGACTGGCGAGAATCACTTTCATGGAAAGGGGTTGCCAAGCTTCCAAAAAACTACGAGTTGCATTAAATCTCAGCAAACACTTTTTCACCCAATCTTGATGATACTTTCAGGGAATGATCAGTACACCAATCCCACTTGGCTCACCAAATTTGTTCTTCTAGGTTAAACCATTCGTTTGCAGTAACCGTTTGCATTTTGAGGTTTCACTCTGTTTTCTCCTATACGGATACATGTATTTAGAACTCTAAAGCAAACACGATTTGTGCTAGCTCTTTGAAACTTGACCCAATAAAGCAGTTTCAAGTTCTTTCTCTATGGTTTGTTTGCTGTTGATGTAGCCCTAAGCAGAGACTGGCGAGAATCACTTTCATGGAAAGGGGTTGCCAAGCTTTCAAAAAACTACGAGTTGCATTAAATCTCAGCATACACTTTTTCACCCAATCTTGATGATACTTTCTGGGAATGATCAGTACACCAATCCCACTGGACTCACCAAATTTCGTTCTTCTAGGTTAAACCGTTCGTTTGCAGTAACCGTTTTCATTTTGAGGTTTCACTCTGTTTTGTCCTGTTCGGATACATGTATTTGGAACTCTAAATCAAAAACGATTTGTGCTAGAAATCTGAAACTTGACCCAATTAAGTAGTTTCAAGTTCTGTCTTAATGGTTTGTTTGCTGTTGATGTAGTCCTAAGCAGAGACTGGCGAGAATCACTTTCATGGAAAGGGGTTGCCAAGCTTCCAAAAAACTACGAGTTGCCTGAAATCTCAGCAAACACTTTTTCACCCAATCTTGATGATAGTTTCAGGGAATGATCAGTACACCAATCCCACTTGGCTCACCAAATTTCGTTCTTCTAGGTTAAACCGTTCGTTTGCAGTAACAGTTTTCATTTTGAGGTTTCACTCTGTTTTCTCCTATACGGATACATGTATGTGGAACTCTAAATCAAACACGGTTTGTGCTAGCTCTTTGAAACTTGACCCAATAAAGCAGTTTCAAGTTCTATCTCTATGGTTTGTTTGCTGTTGATGTAGCCCTAAGCAGAGACTGGCGAGAATCACTTTCATGAAAAGGGGTTGCCAAGCTTCCAAAAAACTACGATTTCCCTAAAATCTCAGCAAACACTTTTTCACCCAATCTTGATAATACTTTCAGGGAATGATCAGTACACCATTCCCACTTGGCTCACCAAATTTCGTTCTTCTAGGTTAAACCGTTCATTTGCAGTAACCGTTTTCATTTTGAGGTTTCACTCTGTTTTCTCCTATACGGATACATGTATTTGGAACTCTAAATCAAACACGGTTTGTGCTAGCTCTTTGAAACTTGACCCAATAAAGCAGTTTCAAGTTCTATCTCAGTGGTTTGTTTACTGTTGATGTAGCCCTAAGCAGAGACTGGCGAGAATCACTTTCATGGAAAGGGGTTGCCAAGCTTCCAAAAAATACGAGTTGCCTGAAATCTCAGCAAACACTTTTTCACCCAATCTTGATGATACTTTCAGGGAATGATTAGTACACCATTCCCACTTGGTTCACCAAATTTCGTTCTTCTAGGTTAAACCGTTCGTTTGCAATAACCGTTTTCATTTTGAGGTTTCACTCTGTTTTCTCCTATAGGGATACATGTATTTGAAACTCTAAATCAAACACGGTTTGTGCTAGCTCTTTGAAACTTGACCCAGTAAAGCAGTTTCAAGTTCTGTCTCTATGGTTTGTTTGTTGTTGTTGTAGCCCTAAGCAGAGACTGGCGAGAATCACTTTCATGGAAAGGGGTTGCCAAGCTTCCAAAAAACTACGAGTTGCATTAAATCTCAGCATACACTTTTTCACCCAATCTTGATGATACTTTCTGGGAATGATCAGTACACCAATCCCACTGGACTCACCAAATTTTGTTCTTCTTGGTTAAACCGTTTATTTGCAGTAACCGTTTTCATTTTGAGGTTTCACTCTGTTTTCTCCTATAAGGCTACATGTATTTGGAACTTTAATTCTAACACGGTTTCTGCTAGCTCTTTGAAACTTGACCCAATAAAGCAGTTTCAAGTTCTCTCTCTATGGTTTGTTTGCTGTTGATGTAGCCCTAAGCAGAGACTGGCGAGAATCACTTTCATGGAAAGGGGTTGCCAATCTTCATAAAAACTACGAGTTGCCTGAAATCTCAGCAAACACTTTTTCAACCAAACTTGAGGATACTTTCAGGGAATGATCAGTAACCAATCCCACTGGGCTCACCAAATTTCGTTCTTCTACATTAAACCATTCGTTTGCAGTAACCGTTTTAATTTTGAGGTTTCACTCTGTTTTCTCCTGTACGGATACATGTATTTGGAACTCTAAATCAAAAACGGTGTGTGCTAGAACTCTGAAACTTGACCCAATTAAGTAGTTTCAAGTTCTATCTCTATGGTTTGTTTGCTATTGATGTAGCCCTAAGAAGAGACTGGCGAGAATCACTTTCATGGAAAGGGGTTGCCAAGCTTCCAAAAAACTACGAGTTGCCTGAAATCTCAGAAAACACTTTTTCACCTAATCTTGATGATACTTTCAGGGAATGATCAGTACACCAATCCCACTTGGCTTACCAAATTTCGTTCTTTTAGATTAAACCGTTTGTTTTCAGTAACCGTTTCATTTTGAGGTTTCACTCTGTTTTCTCCTATATGGTTACATGTATTTGGAACTCTAAATCAAACATGGTTTGTGCTAGCTCTTTGAAACTTGACCCAATAAAGCTGTTTGAAGTTCTATCTCTATGGTTTGTTTGCTGTTGATGTAGCCCTAAGCAAAGACTGGCTAGAATCACTTTCATGGAAAGGGGTTGCCAAGCTTCCAAAAAACTACGAGTTTCCTGAAATCTCAGCCAACACTTTTTCCTTCAATCTTGATGATACTTTCAGGGAATGATCAGTACACCAATCCCACTTGGCTCACCAAATTTCGTTCTTCTAGGTTAAACCGTTCGTTTGCAGTAACCGTTTTCATTTTGAGGTTTCACTCTCTTTTCTCCTATAAGGATACATGTGTTTGGAACTTTAAATCAAACTCGGTTAGTGCTAGCTCTTTGAAACTTGACCCAATAAAGCAGTTTTAAGTTCTATCTCCATGGTTTGTTTGCTGTTGATGTAGCCCTAAGCAGAGAGTGGCGAGAATCACTTTCATGGAAAGGGGTTGCCAAGCTTCCAAAAAACTACGAGTTGCCTGAAATCTCAGAAAACACTTTTTCACCCAATTTTGATGATACTTTCAGGGAATGATCAGTACACCAATCCCACTTGGCTCACCAAATTTCGTTCTTCTAGGTTAAACCGTTCGTTTGCAGTAACCGTTTTCATTTTGAGGTTTCACTCTGTTTTCTCCTATACAGATACATGTATTTGGAACTCTAAATCAACCACGGTTTTTCCTAGCTCTTT
This sequence comes from Ictidomys tridecemlineatus, assembly GCF_052094955.1. Taxonomy (NCBI): domain Eukaryota; kingdom Metazoa; phylum Chordata; class Mammalia; order Rodentia; family Sciuridae; genus Ictidomys; species Ictidomys tridecemlineatus. The sequence continues at coordinate 77,820 of NW_027521001.1, forward strand.
GAAACTTGACCCAATAAAGCAGTTTTAAGTTCTATCTCTATGGTTTGTTTGCTGTTGATGTAGCCCTAAGCAGAGACTGGCGAGAATCACTTTCGTGGAAAGGTGTTGCCAAGCTTCCAAAAAACTACCAGTTGCCTAAAATCTCAGCAAAACCTTTTTAACCCAAACTAGATGATACTTTAAGGGAATGATCAGTACACCAATCACACTTGGCTCACCACATTTCGTTCTGCTAGGTTAAAACTTACGGTTGCAGTAACCGTTTTCATTTTGAGGTTTCACTCTGTTTTCTCCTATACAGATACATGTATTTGGAACTCTAAATCAAACACGGTTTGTGCTAGCTCTTTGAAACTTGACCCAATAAAGCGGTTTCAAGTTCTTTCTCTATGGCTTGTTTGCTGTTGATGTAGCCCTAAGCAGAGTCTGACGAGAATCACTTTCATGTTAAAGGGTTGCCAAGCTTCCAAAAAACTACGAGTGGCCTGAAATCTCAGCAAACACTTTTTCACCCAATCTTGATGATACTTTCAGGGAATGATCAGTACACCAATCCCACTTGGCTAACCAATTTTCGTTCTTCTAGGTTAAACCGTTCGTTTGCAGTAACCGTTTTCATTTTGAGGTTTCACTCTGTTTTCTCCTATACGGATACATGTATTTGGAACTCTAAATCAAACACGGTTTGTGCTAGCTCTTTGAAACTTGACCCAATAAAGCAGTTCCAAGTTTTGTCTCTATGGTTTGTTTGCTGTTGATGTAGCCCTAAGCAGAGACTGGCGAGAATCACTTTAATGGAAAGGGGTTGCCAAGCTTCCAAAAAACTACGAGTTGCCTGAAATCTCAGCAACCACTTTTTCACCCAATCTTGATGATACTTTCAGGGAATGATCAGTACACCAATCCCACTTGGCTCACCAAATTTCGTTCTTCTAGGTTAAACCGTTCATTTGCAGTAACCGTTTTCATTTTGAGGTTTCACTCTGTTTTCTCCTATACGGATACATGTATTTGGAACTCTAAATAAAACACGGTTTGTGCTAGCTTTTTGAAACTTGAACCAATAAAGCAGTTTCAAGTTGTGTCTCTATGGTTTGTTTGCTGTTGATGTAGCCCTATGCAGAGACTGGCGAGAATCACTTTCATGGAAAGGGGTTGCCAAGCTTCCAAAAAACTACGAGTTGCATTAAATCTCAGCAAACACTTTTTCACCCAATCTTGATGACACTTTCAGGGAATGATCAGTACACCAGTCCCACTTGGCTCATCAAATTTCGTTCTTCTAGGTTAAACCCTTCGTTTGCAGTAACCGTTTTCATTTTGAGGTTTCACTCTGTTTTCTCCTATACGGATACATGTATTTGGAACACTAAATCAAACACGGTTTGTGCTAGCTTTTTGAAACTTGACCCAATAAAGCAGTTTCAAGTTCTATCTTTATGGTTTGTTTGCTGTTGATGTAGCCCTAAGCAGAGACTGGCGAGAATCACTTTCATGGATAGGGGTTGCCAAGCTTCCAAAAAACTACGAGTTACCTGAAATCTCAGTAAACACTTTTTCAACCAATCTTGATGATACTTTCAGGAAATGATCAGTACACCAATCCCACTTGGCTCACCAAATTTTGTTCTTCTAGGTTAAACCGTTCGTTTGATGTAACCGTTTTCATTTTGAGATTTCACGCTGTTTTCTCCTATACAGATACATGTATTTGGAACTCTAAATCAAACACGGTTTGTGCGAGCACTTTGAAACTTTACCCAATAAAGCAGTTTCAAGTTCTATCTCTATGGTTTGTTTGCTGTTGATGTAGCCCTAAGCAGAGAGTGGCGAGAATCACTTTCATGGAAAGGGGTTGCAAAGCTTCCAAAAAACTACGGGTTTCCTGAAATCTCAACAAACACTTTATCACCCAATATTGATGATACTTTCAGGGAATGATCAGTACACCAATCCCACTTGGTTCACCAATTTTCGTTCTTCTAGGTTGAACCGTTCGTTTGCAGTAACCGTTTTCATTTTGAGGTTTCACTCTGTTTTCTCCTATACGGATATATGTATTTGGAACTCTAAATCAAACACGGTTGGTGCTAGCTCTTTGAAACTTGACCCAATAAAGCAGTTTCAAGTTCTGTCTCTATGGTTTGTTTGCTGTTGATGTAGCCCTAAGCAGAGACTGGCGAGAATCACTTTCATTTAAAGGGGTTGACAAGCTTCCATAAAACTACGAATTCCCTGAAATCTCAGCAAACACTTTTTCACCCAATCTTGATGATACTTTCAGGGAATGATCAGTACACCATTCCCACTTGGCTCACCAAATTTCCTTCTTCTAGGTTAAACCGTTCGTTTACAGTAACCGTTTTCATTTTGAGGTTTCACTCTGTTTTCTCCTATACGGATACATGTATTTGGAACTCTAATTCAACTCCGGTTTGTGGTAGCTCTTTGAAAGTTGACCCAATAAAGCAGTTTCAAGTTCTATCTCTATGGTTTGTTTGCTTTTGATGTAGCCCTAAGCAGATACTGGCGAGAAAAACTTTCATGGAAATGGGTTGCCAAGCTTCCAAAAAACTAACTGTTGCCTCAAATCTCAGCAAACACTTTTTCACCCAATCTTGATGATACTTTCAGGGAATGATCAGTACACCAATCCCACTTGGCTCACCAAATATCGTTCTTCTAGTTTAAACCGTTCGTTTGCAGTAACCGTTTTCATTTTGAGGTTTCACTCTGTTTTCTCTTATATGGATACATGTATTTGGAACTCTAAATCAAACACGGTTTGTGCTAGGTTTTTGAAACTTGACCCAATGAAGCAGTTTCAAGTTCTATCTCTATGGTTTTGTTTCCTGTTGATGTAGCCCTAAGCAGAGACTGGCGAGAATCCCTTTCATGGAAAGGGTTTGCCAAGCTTCCAAAAAACTACGAGTTGCCTGAAATCCCAGCAAACACTTTTTCACCCAATCTTGATGATACTTTCAGGGAATGATCAGTACACCAATACCACTTGGCTAACCAAATTTCGTTCTTTTAGGTTAAACCGTTCGTTTGCAGTAACCGTTTTCATTTTGAGGTTTCACTCTGTTTTCTCCTATACGGATACATGTATTTGGAACTCTAAATCAAACACGGTTTGTGCTAGCTCTTTGAAACTTGACCCAATAAAGCAGTTTCAAGTTCTATCTCTATGGTTTGTTTGCTGTTGATGTAGCCCTAAGCAGAGACTGGCGAGAATCACTTTCATTGAAAGGGTTTGCCAAGCTTCCAAAAAACTACGAGTTGCCTGAAAACTCAGCAAACACTTTTTCACGCAATCTTGATGATACTTTCAGGGAATGATCAGTACACCAATCCCACTTGGCTCACCAAATTTCGTTCTTCTAGGTTAAACCGTTCGTTTGCAGTAACCGTTTTCATTTTGAGGTTTCACTCTGTTTTCTTCTATACGGATACATGTATTTGAAACTCTCAATCAAACACGGTTTGTGCTAGCTCTTTGAAACTTGACCCAAGAAAGCAGTTTCAAGTTCTATCTCTATGGTTTGTTTGCTGTTGATGTAGCCCTAAGCAGAGACTGGCGAGAATCACTTTCATGGAAAGGGGTTGACAAGCTTCCAAAAAATTACGAGATGCCTGAAATCTCATCAAACACTTTTTCACCCAATCTTGATGATACTTTAAGGGAATGATCAGTACACCAATCCCACTTGGCTCACCAAATTTCATTCTTCTAGGTTAAACCGTTCGTTTGCAGTAACCGGTTTCATTTTGAGGTTTCACTCTGTTTTCTCCTATACGGATACATGTATTTGGAACTCTCAATCAAACACGGTTTGTAATAGCTCTTTGAAACTTGACCCAATAAAGAAGTTTCAAGTTCTATCTCTATGGTTTGTTTGCTGTTGATGTAGCCCTAAGCAGAGACTTTCGAGAATCACTTTCATGGAAATGGGTTGCCAAGCTTCCAAAAAACTACGAGTTGCCTGAAATCTCAGCAAACACTTTTTCACCCAATCTTGATGATACTTTCAGGGAATGATCAGTACACCAATCCCACTTGGCTCACCAAATTTCGTTTTTCTAGGTTAAACCGTTCGTTTGCAGTAACCGTTTTCATTTTGAGGTTTCACTCTGTTTTCTTCTATACGGATACATGTATTTGAAACTCTCAATCAAACACGGTTTGTGCTAGCTCTTTGAAACTTGACCCAAGAAAGCAGTTTCAAGTTCTATCTCTATGGTTTGTTTGCTGTTGATGTAGCCCTAAGCAGAGACTGGCGAGAATCACTTTCATGGAAAGGGGTTGCCAAGCTTCGAAAAAACTACGAGTTTCCTGAAATCTCAGCAAACACTTTTTCACCCAACTTGATTATACTTTCAGGGAATGATCAGTACACAAATCCCACTTGGCTCACCAAATTTCGTTCTTCTAGGTTAAACCGTTGGTTTGCAGTAACCGTTTTCATTTTGAGGTTTCACTCTGTTTTCTCCTATACGGATACATTTATTTGGAACTCTAAATCAAACACGGTTTGTGCTAGCTCTTTGAAACTTGACCCAATACACAGTTTCAAGTTCTGTCTCTATGGTTTGTTTGCTGTTGATGGAGCCCTACGTAGAGACTGGCGAGAATTACTTTCATGGAAAGGGGTTGCCAAGCTTTCAAAAAAACTACGAGTTGCCTGAAATCTCAGCAAACACTTTTTCACCCAATCTTGATGATACTTTCAGGGAATGATCAGAACACCAATCCCACTTGGCTCACCAAATTTCGTTCTTCTAGGTTAAACCGTTCGTTTGCAGTAACCGTTTTCATTTTGAGGTTTAACTCTGTTTTCTCCTATACGGATACATGTATTTGGAACTCTAAATCAAACACGGTTTGTGCTAGCTCTTTGAAACTTGACCCAATACACAGTTTCAAGTTCTGTCTCTATGGTTTGTTTCCTGTTGATGTAGCCCTAAGCAGAGACTGTCGAGAATCCCTTTCATGGAAAGGGGTAGCCAAGCTTCCAAAAAACTACGAGTTGCCTGAAATCTCAGCAAACACTTTTTCACCAAATCTTGATGATACTTTCAGGGAATGATCAGTACACCAATCCCACTTGGCTCACCAAATTTCGTTCTTCTAGGTTAAACCAGTCTTTGCAGTAACTGTTTTCATTTTGAGGTTTCACTCTGTTTTCTCCTATACGGATACATGTATTTGGAACTCTAAATCAAACAGGGTTTGTAATAGCTCTTTGAAACTTGACCCATTAAAGCAGTTTCAAGTTCTATCTCTATGGTTAGTGCTGTTGATGTAGCCCTAAGCAGAGACTGGCGAGAATCACTTTCATGGAAAGGGGTTGCCAAGCTTCCAAAAAACTACGAGTTGCCTGAAATCTTAGCAAACACTTTTTCACCCAATCTTGATGATACTTTCAGGGAATGATCAGTACACCATTCCCACTTGGCTCACCAAATTTCGTTCTTCTAGGTTAAACCGTTCGTTTGCACTAACCGTTTTCATTTTGAGGTTTCACTCTGTTTTCTCCTATAGGGATACATGTATTTGGAACTCTAAATCAAACACGGTTTGTGCTAGTTCTTTGCAACTTGACCCAATAAAGCAGTTTAAAGTTCTATGTCTATGGTTTGTTTGGTGTTGATGTAGCCCTAAGCAGAGACTGGCGAGAATCACTTTCATGGAAAGGGGTTGACAAGCTTCCAAAAAATTACGAGATGCCTGAAATCTCATCAAACACTTTTTCACCCAATCTTGATGATACTTTAAGGGAATGATCAGTACACCAATCCCACTTGGCTCACCAAATTTCGTTCTTCTAGGTTAAACCGTTCGTTTGCAGTAACCGTTTTCATTTTGAGGTTTCACTCTCTTTTCTCCTATACGGATACATGTATTTGGAACTCTCAATCAAACACGGTTTGTAATAGCTCTTTGAAACTTGACCCAATAAAGAAGTTTCAAGTTCTATCTCTATGGTTTGTTTGCTGTTGATGTAGCCCTAAGCAGAGACTGTCGAGAATCACTTTCATGGAAAGGGGTTGCCAAGCTTCCAAAAAACTACGAGTTGCCTGAAATCTCAGCAAACACTTTTTCACTCAATCTTGATGATACTTTCAGGGAATGATCACTACACCAATCCCACATGGTTAACCAAATTTCGTTCTTCTAGGTTAAACCGTTCGTTTGCAGTAACCGTTTTCATTTTGAGGTTTCACTCTGTTTTCTCCTATACGGATGCATGTATTTGGAACTCTAGTTCAAACACGGTTTGTGCTAGCTCTTTGAAACTTGACCCAATAAAGCAGTTTCAAGTTCTATCTCTATGGTTTGTTTGCTGTTTATGTAGTCCTAAGCAGAGACTGGCGAGAATCACTTTCATGGATAGGGGTTGCCAAGCTTCCAAAAAAATACGAGTGGCCTGAAATCTCAGCAACCACTTTTTCACCCAATCTTTATGATACTTTCAGGGAATGATCAGTACACCAATCCCACTTGGCTCACCAAATTTCGTTCTTCTAGGTTAAACCGCTCGTTTGCAGTAACCGTTTTCATTTAGAGGTTTCACTCTGTTTTCTCCTATACAGATACATGTATTTGGAACTCATAATCAAACACGGTTTGTGCTAGCTTTTTGAAACTTGACCCAATAAAACAGTTTCATGTTCTATCTAAGTGGTTTGTTTGCTGTTTATGTAGCCGTAATCAGAGACTGGCGAGAATCACTTTCATGGAAAGGGGTTGCCTAGCTTCCAAAAAACTACGAGTTTCCTGAAATCTCAGCAAACACTTTTTCACCCAATCGTGATGATACTTTCAGGAAATGATCAGTACACCAATCCCACTTGGTTCACCAAATTTCGTTCTTCTAGGTTAAACCGTTCGTTTGCAGTAACCGTTTACATTTTGAGGTTTCACTCTGTACTCTCGTATACGGATACATGTATTTGGAACTCTAAATCAAACACGGTTTGTGCTAGCTCTTTGAAACTTGACCCAATAAAGCAGTTTCAAGTTCTATCTCTATGGTTTGTTTGTTGTTTATATAGTCCTAAGCAGAGACTGGCTAGAATCACTTTCATGGAAAGGGGTTGCCAAGCTTCCAAAAAACTACGAGTTTCCTGAAATCTCAGCAACCACTTTTTCACCCAATCTTGATGATACTTTCAGGGAATGATTAGTACACCAATCCAACTTGGCTCACCAAATTTCGTTCTTCTAGGTTAAACCGTTCGTTTGCAGTAACCGTTTTCATTTTGGGTTTCACTCTGTTTTCTCCTATACGGATACATGTATTTGGAACTCTAATTCAAACACGGTTTGTGCTAGCTCTTTGAAACTTGACCCAATAAAGCAGTTTCAAGTTCTATCTCTATGGATGGTTTGCTGTTTATGTAGTCCTAAGCAGAGACTGGCGAGAATCACTTTCATGGAAAGGGGTTGCCAAGCTTCCAAAAAACTACGAGTGTCCTGAAATCTCAGCAACCACTTATTCACCCAATCTTGATGATACTTTCAGGTAATGCTCAGTACACCAATCCCACTTGGCTAACCAAATTTCGTTCTTGTAGGTTAAACCGCTCGTTTGAAGTAACCGTTTTCATTTAGAGGTTTCACTCTGTTTTCTCCTATACAGATACATGTATTTGGACTCATAATCAAACACGGTTTGTGCTAGCTTTTTGAAACTTGACCCAATAAAACAGTTTCATGTTCTATCTCAGTGGTTTGTTTGCTGTTGATGTAGCCCTAAGCAGAGACTGGCGAGAGTCACTTTCATGGAAAGGGGTTGTCAAGCTTCCAAAAAACTACGAGTTGCCTGAAATCTCAGCAAACACTTTTTCACCCAATCGTGATGATACTTTCAGGGAATGATCAGTACACCAATCCCACTTGGTTCACCAAATTTCGTTCTTCTAGGTTAAACCGTTCGTTTGCAGTAACCGTTTTCATTTTGAGGTTTCACTCTGTTTTCTCCTATACGGATACATGTATTTGGAACTCTAAATCAAACACGGTTTGTGCTAGCTGTTTGAAACTTGTCCCAATAAAGCAGTTTCAAGTTCTATCTCTATGGTTTGTTTGCTGTTGATGTAGTCCTAAGCAGAGACTGGCGAGAATCACTTTCATGGAAAGGGGTTGCGAAGCTTCCCAAACCTACGAGTTGCCTGAAATCTCAGCAACCACTTTTTCACCCAATCTTGATGATACTTTCAGGGAATGATTAGTACACCAACTTAACTTGGCTCACCAAATTTCGTTCTTCTAGGTTAAACCGTTCGTTTGCAGTAACCGTTTTCATTTTGGGTTTCACTCTGTTTTCTCCTATACGGATACATGTATTTGGAACTCTAATTCAAACACGGTTTGTGCTAGCTCTTTGAAACATGACCCAATAAAACAGTTTCAAGTTCTATCTCTATGGATGGTTTGCTGTTTATGTAGTCCTAAGCAGAGACTGGCGAGAATCACTTTCATGGAAAGGGGTTGCCAAGCTTCCAAAAAACTACGAGTTTCCTGAAATCTCAGCAACCACTTTTTCACCCAATCTTGATGATACTTTCAGGGAATGATCAGTACACCAATCCCACTTGGCTCACCAAATTTCGTTCTTCTAGGTTAAACCGCTCGTTTGCAGTAACCGTTTTCATTTAGAGGTTTCACTCTGTTTTCTCCTATACAGATACATGTATTTGGAACTCATAATCAAACACGGTTTGTGCTAGCTTTTTGAAACTTGACCCAATAAAAGAGTTTCATGTTCTATCTCAGTGGTTTATTTGCTGTTGATGTAGCCCTAAGCAGAGACTTGCGAGAATCACTTTCATGGAAAGGGGTTGTCAAGCTTCCAAAAAACTACGAGTTGCCTGAAATCTCAGCAAACACTTTTTCACCCAATCGTGATGATACTTACAGGGAATGATAAGTACACCATTCCCACTTGGTTCACCAAATTTCGTTCTTCTAGGTTAAACCGTTCGTTTGCAGTAACCGTTTTCATTTTGAGGTTTCACTCTGTTTTCTCCTATACGGATACATGTATTTGGAACTCTAAATCAAACACGGTTTGTGCTAGCTCTTTGAAACTTGACCCAATAAAGCAGTTTCAAGTTCTATCTCTCTGGTTTGTTTGCTGTTTATGTAGTCCTAAGCAGAGACTGGCGAGAATCACTTTCATGGAAAGGGGTTGCCAAGCTTCCAAAAAACTACGAGTTTCCTGAAATCTCAGCAACCACTTTTTCACCCAATCTTGATGATACTTTCAGGGAATGATCAGTACACCAATCCCACTTGGCTCACCAAATTTCGTTCTTCTAGGTTAAACCGTTCGTTTGCAGTAACCGTTTTCATTTTGAGGTTTCACTGTTTTCTCCTATACGGATACATGTATTTGGAACTCTAAATCAAACACGGTTTGTGCTAGCTCTTTGAAACTTGACACAATAAAGCAGTTTCAAGTTCTATCTCTATGGTTTGTTTGCTGTTGATGTAGCCCTAAGCAGAGACTGGCGAGAATCACTTTTATGGAAAGGGGTTGCCAAGCTTCCAAAAAACTACGAGTTTCCTGAAATATCAGCAAACACTTTTTCACCCAATCTTGATGATACTTTCAGGGAATGATCAGTACACCAATCCCACTTGGATCACCAAATTTCGTCTTCTAAGTTAAACCGTTCGTTTGCAGTAACCGTTTTCATTTTGAGGTTTCACTCTGTTTTCTCCTATACGGATACATGTATTTGAAACTCTAATTCTAACACGGTTTCTGCTAGCTCTTTGAAACTTGACCGAATAAAGCAGTTTCAAGTTCTATCTCTATGGTTTGTTTGCTGTTGATGTAGCCCTAAGCAGAGACTGGCGAGAATCACTTTCATCGAAAGGGGTTGCCAAGCTTCCAAAAAATTACGAGTTGCCTGAAATCTCAGCAACCACTTATTCACCCAATCTTGATGATACTTTCAGGTAATGCTCAGTACACCAATCCCACTTGGCTAACCAAATTTCGTTCTTGTAGGTTAAACCGCTCGTTTGAAGTAACCGTTTTCATTTAGAGGTTTCACTCTGTTTTCTCCTATACAGATACATGTATTTGGACTCATAATCAAACACGGTTTGTGCTAGCTTTTTGAAACTTGACCCAATAAAACAGTTTCATGTTCTATCTCAGTGGTTTGTTTGCTGTTGATGTAGCCCTAAGCAGAGACTGGCGAGAGTCACTTTCATGGAAAGGGGTTGTCAAGCTTCCAAAAAACTACGAGTTGCCTGAAATCTCAGCAAACACTTTTTCACCCAATCGTGATGATACTTTCAGGGAATGATCAGTACACCAATCCCACTTGGTTCACCAAATTTCGTTCTTCTAGGTTAAACCGTTCGTTTGCAGTAACCGTTTTCATTTTGAGGTTTCACTCTGTTTTCTCCTATACGGATACATGTATTTGGAACTCTAAATCAAACACGGTTTGTGCTAGCTGTTTGAAACTTGTCCCAATAAAGCAGTTTCAAGTTCTATCTCTATGGTTTGTTTGCTGTTGATGTAGTCCTAAGCAGAGACTGGCGAGAATCACTTTCATGGAAAGGGGTTGCGAAGCTTCCCAAACCTACGAGTTGCCTGAAATCTCAGCAACCACTTTTTCACCCAATCTTGATGATACTTTCAGGGAATGATTAGTACACCAATCCAACTTGGCTCACCAAATTTCGTTCTTCTAGGTTAAACCGTTCGTTTGCAGTAACCGTTTTCATTTTGGGTTTCACTCTGTTTTCTCCTATACGGATACATGTATTTGGAACTCTAATTCAAACACGGTTTGTGCTAGCTCTTTGAAACATGACCCAATAAAACAGTTTCAAGTTCTATCTCTATGGATGGTTTGCTGTTTATGTAGTCCTAAGCAGAGACTGGCGAGAATCACTTTCATGGAAAGGGGTTGCCAAGCTTCCAAAAAACTACGAGTGGCCTGAAATCTCAGCAACCACTTTTTCACCCAATCTTGATGATACTTTCAGGGAATGATCAGTACACCAATCCCACTTGGCTCACCAAATTTCGTTCTTCTAGGTTAAACCGCTCGTTTGCAGTAACCGTTTTCATTTAGAGGTTTCACTCTGTTTTCTCCTATACAGATACATGTATTTGGAACTCATAATCAAACACGGTTTGTGCTAGCTTTTTGAAACTTGACCCAATAAAAGAGTTTCATGTTCTATCTCAGTGGTTTATTTGCTGTTGATGTAGCCCTAAGCAGAGACTTGCGAGAATCACTTTCATGGAAAGGGGTTGTCAAGCTTCCAAAAAACTACGAGTTGCCTGAAATCTCAGCAAACACTTTTTCACCCAATCGTGATGATACTTACAGGGAATGATAAGTACACCATTCCCACTTGGTTCACCAAATTTCGTTCTTCTAGGTTAAACCGTTCGTTTGCAGTAACCGTTTTCATTTTGAGGTTTCACTCTGTTTTCTCCTATACGGATACATGTATTTGGAACTCTAAATCAAACACGGTTTGTGCTAGCTCTTTGAAACTTGACCCAATAAAGCAGTTTCTAGTTCTATCTCTATGGTTTGTTTGCTGTTTATGTAGTCCTAAGCAGAGACTGGCGAGAATCACTTTCATGGAAAGGGGTTGCCAAGCTTCCAAAAAACTACGAGTTTCCTGAAATCTCAGCAACCACTTTTTCACCCAATCTTGATGATACTTTCAGGGAATGATCAGTACACCAATCCCACTTGGCTCACCAAATTTCGTTCTTCTAGGTTAAACCGTTCGTTTGCAGTAACCGTTTTCATTTTGAGGTTTCACTGTTTTCTCCTATACGGATACATGTATTTGGAACTCTAAATCAAACACGGTTTGTGCTAGCTCTTTGAAACTTGACACAATAAAGCAGTTTCAAGTTCTATCTCTATGGTTTGTTTGCTGTTGATGTAGCCCTAAGCAGAGACTGGCGAGAATCACTTTTATGGAAAGGGGTTGCCAAGCTTCCAAAAAACTACGAGTTTCCTGAAATATCAGCGAACACTTTTTCACCCAATCTTGATGATACTTTCAGGGAATGATCAGTACACCAATCCCACTTGGATCACCAAATTTCGTCTTCTAAGTTAAACCGTTCGTTTGCAGTAACCGTTTTCATTTTGAGGTTTCACTCTGTTTTCTCCTATACGGATACATGTATTTGAAACTCTAATTCTAACACGGTTTCTGCTAGCTCTTTGAAACTTGACCGAATAAAGCAGTTTCAAGTTCTATCTCTATGGTTTGTTTGCTGTTGATGTAGCCCTAAGCAGAGACTGGCGAGAATCACTTTCATCGAAAGGGGTTGCCAAGCTTCCAAAAAATTACGAGTTGCCTGAAATCTCAGCAAACACTTTTTCACCCAATCTTGATGATACTTTCAGGGAATGATCACTAAACCAATCCCACATGGTTCACCAAATTTCGTTCTTCTAGGTTAAACAGTTCGTTTGCAGTAACCGTTTTCATTTTGAGGTTTCACTCTGTTTTCTCCTATACGGATACATGTATTTGGAACACTAATTCAAACACGGTTTGTGCTAGCTCTTTGAAACTTGACCCAATAAAGCAGTTTCATGTTCTCTCTCTATGGTTTGTTTGCTGTTTATGTAGTCCTAAGCAGAGACTGGCGAGAATCACTTTCATGGAAAGGGGTTGCCAAGCTTCCAAAAAACTACGAGTTGCCTGAAATCTCAGCAACCACTTTTTCACCCAATCTTGATGATACTTTCAGGGAATGATCAGTACACCAATCCCACTTGGCTCACCAAATTTCGGTCTTCTAGGTTAAACCGTTCGTTTGCAGTAACCGTTTTCATTTTGAGGTTTCACTCTGTTTTCTCTTATACGGATACATGTATTTGGAACTCTAATTCAAACAGGGTTTGTGCTAGCTCTTTGAAACTTGACCCAATAAAGCAGTTTCAAGTTCTATCTCTATGGATGGTTTGCTGTTTATGTATTCCTAAGCAGAGACTGGCGAGAATCACTTTCATCGAAAGGGGTTGCCAAGCTTCCAAAAAATTACGAGTTGCCTGAAATCTCAGCAAACACTTTTTCACCCAATCTTGATGATACTTTCAGGGAATGATCACTAAACCAATCCCACATGGTTCACCAAATTTCGTTCTTCTAAGTTAAACAGTTCGTTTGCAGTAACCGTTTTCATTTTGAGGTTTCACTCTGTTTTCTCCTATACGGATACATGTATTTGGAACACTAATTCAAACACGGTTTGTGCTAGCTCTTTGAAACTTGACCCAATAAAGCAGTTTCAAGTTCTCTCTCTATGGTTTGTTTGCTGTTTATGTAGTCCTAAGCAGAGACTGGCGAGAATCACTTTCATGGAAAGGGGTTGCCAAGCTTCCAAAAAACTACGAGTTGCCTGAAATCTCAGCAACCACTTTTTCACCCAATCTTGATGATACTTTCAGGGAATGATCAGTACACCAATCCCACTTGGCTCACCAAATTTCGGTCTTCTAGGTTAAACCGTTCGTTTGCAGTAACCGTTTTGATTTTGAGGTTTCACTCTGTTTTCTCTTATACGGATACATGTATTTGGAACTCTAATTCAAACAGGGTTTGTGCTAGCTCTTTGAAACTTGACCCAATAAAGCAGTTTCAAGTTCTATCTCTATGGATGGTTTGCTGTTTATGTAGTCCTAAGCAGAGACTGGCGAGAATCACTTTCATGGAAAGGGGTTGCCAAGCTTCCAAAAAAGTACGAGTGGCCTGAAATCTCAGCAACCACTTTTTCACCCAATCTTGATGATACTTTCAGGGAATGATCAGTACACCAATCCCACTTGGCTCACCAAATTTCGTTCTTCTAGGTTAAACCGTTCGTTTGCAGTAACCGTTTTCATTTTGAGGTTTCACTCTGTTTTCTCCTATACGGATATTTGGAACTCTAAATCAAACACGGTTTGTGCTAGCTCTTTGAAACTTGACCCAATAAAGCAGTTTCAATATCTATCTCTATGGTTTGTTTGCTGTTGATGTTGCCCTAAGCAGAGACTGGCGAGAATCACTTTCATGGAAAGGGGTTGCCAATTTTCCAAAAAACTACGAGTTGCCTGAAATCTCAGCAAACACTTTTTCATCCAATCTTGATGATACTTTCAGGGAATGATCAGTACATTAATCCCACTTGGCTCACGAAATTTCGTTCTTCTAAGTTAAACCGTTCGTTTGCAGTAACCGTTTTCATTTTGAGGTTTCACTCTGTTTTCTCCTATACGGATACATGTATTTGGAACTCTAATTCTAACAAGGTTTCTGCTAGCTCTTTGAAACTTGACCCAATAAAGCAATTTCAAGTTCTATCTCTATGGTTTTTTTGCTGTTCATGTAGCCCTAAGCAGAGACTGGCGAGAATCACTTTCATCGAAAGGGGTTGCCAAGCTTCCAAAAAATTACGAGTTGCCTGAAATCTCAGCAAACACTTTTTCACCCAATCTTGATGATACTTTCAGGGAATGATCACTACACCAATCCCACATGGTTCACCAAATTTCGTTCTTCTAGGTTAAACCGTTCGTTTGCAGTAACCGTTTTCATTTTGAGGTTTCACTCTGTTTTCTCCTATATGGATACATGTATTTGGAACTCTAAATCAAACACGGTTTGTGCTAGCTCTTTGAAACTTGACCCAATAAATCAGTTTCAAGATCTATCTCTATGGTTTGTTTGCTGTTGATGTAGTCCTAAGCAGAGACTGGCGAGAATCACTTTCATGGAAAGGGGTTGCCAAGCTTCCAAATAACTACGAGTTACCTGAAATCTCAGCAAACACTTTTTCACCCAATCGTGATGATACTTTCAGGAAATGGTCAGTACACCAATCCCACTTGGCTCACCAAATTTCGTTCTTCTAAGATAAACCGTTCGTTTGCAGTAACCGTTTACATTTTGAGGTTTCACTCTGTATTCTCCTATACGGATACATGTATTTGGAACTCTAATTCTAACACGGTTTCTACTAGCTCTTTGAAACTTGACCCAATAAAGCAGTTTCAAGTTCTATCTTTATGGTTTGTTTGCTGTTGATGTAGCCCTAAGCAGAGACTGGCGAGAATCACTTTCATGGAAAGGGGTTGCCAAGCTTCCAAAAAACTACGAGTTGCCTGAAATGTCAGCAAACACTTTTTCACCCAATCGTGATGATACTTTAAGGGAATGATCAGTACACCAATCCCACTTGGCTCACCAAATTTCGTTCTTCTCGGTTAAACCGTTCGTTTGCAGTAATCGTTTTCATTTTGAGGTTTCACTCTGTTTTCTCCTATATGGATACATGGATTTGGAACTCTAAATCAAACACGGTTTGTGCTAGCTCTTTGAAACTTGACCCAATAAAGCAATTTGAAGTTCTATCTCTATGGTTTGTTTGCTGTTGATGTAGCCCTAAGCAGAGACTGGCGAGAATCACTTTCATGGAAAGGGGTTGCCAAGCTTCCAAAAAACTACGAGTTGCTTGAAATCTCAGCAAACACTTTTTCACCCAATCGTGATGATACTTTCAGGGAATGATCAGTACACCAATCCCACTTGGTTCACCAAATTTCGTTCTTCTAGGTTAAACCGTTCGTTTGCAGTAACTGTTTACATTTTGAGGTTTCACTCTGTATTCTCCTATACGGATACATGTATTTGGAACTCTAATTCTAACACGGTTTCTACTAGCTCTTTGAAACTTGACCCAATAAAGCAGTTTCAAGTTCTATCTTTATGGTTTGTTTGCTGTTGATGTAGCCCTAAGCAGAGACTGGCGAGAATCACTTTCATGGAAAGGGGTTGCTAAGCTTCCAAAAAACTACGAGTTGCCTGAAATGTCAGCAAACACTTTTTCACCCAATCTTGATGATACGTTCAGGGAATGATCACTACTCCAATCCCACTTGGTTCACCAAATTTCGTTCTTCTAGGTTAAACCGTTCGTTTTCAGTAACCGTTTTAATTTTGAGGTTTCACTCTGTTTTCTCCTATACGGATACATGTATTTGGAACTCTAAATTGTCACGACCCCCTTGCCCGCAAGGAAGACGCGACTCAGGAATCTTCTTTCAGCAGTTTATTCAGGCCCTTGATATTCTTCAAATGATTCTTCTACTACCCGGAATAATAATTGGATGCCCCTCCCAGCCTTAATAAAGCTCCTCGAACCCCAATGCAAAGCTGCCACGTGTACCCTTTTCACAGGGTGCTAGAAAATGACATGCCAACTTTCTCTGATAAGGAGCTGGGAACACGCCAACTCTCTTTGATATGGAGTTGTCCTTCACAGACCACAACGGAGCCAGCGCCATCATGTAATGGCGACCACAGTCCGTAGGAACGGCTCACCACAGCTCCCCCTTTTTGTTTCACTAAGACAATACAGGCGAGATTAGAGGTCCTATCCCACTGTGCAAAAGTGGCTGCATAGTATGGGCCAGCCCCAGGGGGCGCCTTCCCCAGACCTGACACCATATCAGCCGACGCCTTTTTTCGTGGGGCGGGGCGGAGACACGTCAAACCCGCATGCAATAGGACATGCTCCCCTTGAGGTCCCTCTTCTCAATGGATCACTCAAGTGCAGTGCCTTGCCTCACATCCTGTATCGTGACGATGGTGAGTAAGAGGGAATAGGTGAGGTTGAACTGTGGCCATGCAGAGGTACAACTACAAACAAGTTGGCAGCACCCTGAAAGAAAGTCACGGACTTTAAAGTGATAGATAAAGACCAGTGTGGAAACCCTTCTGCGTGCAATGGCAATAAGACCTGCAGAGTGCAAGGGCTTTCCAGCACTAAGAGAAAGACAAAAGAAGGACATGTCGTACCCAGTGCAATGTTATAATAACTTGGGGTGCAACGACCATGTCAAAGGCACTAGTGTAGAAACCCATCTGCGTGCAATGGTAGCAAGACCGGCAGAGTGCAAGGGCTTTCTGACACTAAGAGAATAACGAGGAAAGACATGTCAATCCCAGTGCAATGTTATAATAACTTGGGGTGCAATGACCATGTCAAAAGTTTAGTGCTTAAGATGCGCAAGCCAGACCTGTGGCGAGTTGCCAGTTTCTAAAGCAGCAAGAGCTTGTATGATCATAGCCTTATCCTGAGCACTACGAGCCTTAAGGCGACAGAGAAACCACAAGCAGAGGAACATACCAAAACAACACAGTGCACCAAAAATGCCTACTCCCACCCACTCTTTAAAAAAGGAAAAAGCAGAAGATATCCAATTGGTGAATTGACCCAGAGTCACGGGATCGACACGGGTACTATTCAAGACAGCTATCTGGGTTAGTTGAGACTGGATCATGTCTTCCGCTTCCATGGACCAATTTCCGGCCAGATATCCACCAATGATGTGGGAAGCATTCCTGGAATCATTAAATCTGACAGAGGTTATACATAAATGTGCACGTTGGTCAATGCAGCCTAAAAGTACTAGGTCAGCCAATTCTTCTACCTGAGCTTGAAGAAAATCTATTCTTTGGTTGGTAGCTAAAATCCCCGACAAAATATGTTGATTAATCGCATTTTGCGATTCAAGTATAGTGGACGTTTGTTGAACAACTTGATTAATAGTGGCAGCAGTTTGTACTTGACTGGCCATGGCTACTCCGGCCGTAACTGCTGCAGCAGCAGATGCCGCCACGGCTGTCACTATAGCTGCTGTGATTCCAAAATCTCTGCGGACTCTAAGTAGCTCTACAATAGGAAATTTATCTGGATCCGCAGTGACTGGGATTGGGACAAAAGTTGGAATTTTCATAATTACTGCTACAGTCCAAGAACCATTCCAACACTCAGATAAGAAACAGGTAATAATAGAACAATCCAGCATCCCCGATGAGGTGTGATTAGCTAAAAGGAACAGGAACGGGGATTGGATACAGACCATTACAGGAGGCAATGTGGCATAATGTAACAGAGAGTTGAACGAAACAGATGTAAGCCTATTACCTCGTTCACTCTCCTTAGTAGTGCCAGAAACATTAGCCAGCCAACTTTTGGCTCCTAGTAATTGAGCCAATGTGGAAATATCGGCTGAAGCCCCCTTCTCATTGGAAATGAGCCATTGAAACCAGGACCAACCTGTTCCTGTAGAGGAGTTGGCATTGTTGTTAAAGTTATAAACATATCTCTTCAGAGGGGGGGAAAAGGAGAAACCTTTAGCAACTTGATGTTTCTCCCAAGAATGATCCTGACAAGGCGTAAATGTCGGGGGAAAACCAAAATTAGGGGTACAGTAGGGAGAGGCCTTGAAATGAGTGGCATAGCAAGTACTATTAGAAGAAGGAGGCATTGGGATTAATATCTCGGAGATAATAGCTAAAGTAGTTATGTTTAAAACAGAGCTAGTTGCGGGGGTCCCTGAGCCTGATTGCTTCCCTGAAACTACTTGGCTCAATACAGCACTGAGAATACTCTCTGAGACTCGACTGGACCGCAATGGGTCCTCCCAGTTAGTCAAATTTTTGGTCTTAAGGCTAATACAATTAGTGTTCCCAAGACTGAAACAAAAAACTCCTGTGAGATTAACTTGAGACTGATTAAAAATATTCTCTATGTCCCCTCTAGGAGAGGTACAAGGAGCAGACATCTCACATGAGGTAGAAAAAAGAGTGGGGAGGACACTAGAATTACTATGAACTGGCATTGGCATTGGCCATGCCCGTGCCACTGCCCACCACTGCATTGGTGCCATCTGTACCGTTGGCACCAGCATCAGAGCCAGAGCACTCATCAGAATAAAGCTCCTCATCATGGGACTGTTGTGGCACCTCCTGCTGCTGGTTAGTAGATCTCGAGACTCTTCTTGTCAGGCGTTCAGGGATCCACAGCGGCTCCGTGCGATCCTGGGGAAAAACACATACAGATCCTCATGCCCATGTCAGCACGGGGTCAGGGCCGTTCCATTGGCCCGTAAGAACATCCTTTTACTTAACATAGCCAGTCACAGAGGGCTGAGGGGACACATGTCTATCGGCCGCAGAGCGGCCATGAATATCCAAATTCAAAAAATTAATGGTAAAAAGAGCTAAGGACAGGCGTTCTTTAGGAGTGTGGTCAACTCCTATTCCCCCTTTTTGTTTTTCTAAGGTTTCTTTTAAGGTGCGGTGGGCACGTTCAACAATGCCTTGCCCTTGAGGATTGTAAGGCAACCCATGAGCAAGTTGTACTCCCATAGTAGAACAAAAAGATGTAAACTGTCTGCCAGTATAAGCAGGTCCATTATCAGTCTTAAGGGATGCAGGTGCACCCCATGCTGCCCATGCCTCTAAGCAATGAGTAATAACATTACGTGCCTTTTCTCCCGATAAAGCAGAAGCATGAATAATTCCAGAGTATGTGTCAATAGAAACATGTACATATTTGAGGTTACCAAAGTTAGGCACATGAGTTACGTCCATTTGCCAGACGACCAATGGCTTCAATCCTCGTGGGTTTACACCATAAGTAGGAGGATGAAGAAATGTGACACAATGGGGACATTGTAATACTATCTGACGAGCATCTGCTCTGGAGATGGAAAAACGTCTACGCAGCGTCATAGCATTGACATGAAAGTTGTGATGAAACAATTTAGCTTCTTCTAAGGAGGAGGCCAAGCATACCAACTGGCTTCTAGTTGCCGAGTCAGCACAGGCATTACCCTGTGATAACGGGCCAGGAAGAGAGGTGTGAGCCCGAATGTGCATTGGATAGAAAGGGGCAGTACGGCTACGGATAAGCTGTTGAAGCTGATTAAAGTAAGCAGATACAGTATGGGTGTCACTAATAGCTCCTACAGCCTCCAGAATTTTGAGTGCCTGCACCACATAGATGGAGTCCGAAATGAGATTGAAAGGAAAAGAACACTGTTTAAAAACTTCAATGACAATTTGTAGTTTTACCCATTGTGGATTACCAGGAGCAAATTGATGTTGGACAGGGGGAGAGTCATTAATCACATAAGCTCCCATTTCAGACTTAGAGCCATCAGTAAAAATATTAACAGCCCCTGGAATTGGAGTGGGTGAAGTTACTTTAGGGAAAATGATAGGATGCTCTTTAACAAAATGGATTAATGGATGAGAAGGGTAATGATTATCAATATCCCCTTGAAACGAGCAACATAGAATAGCCCAGTTGTCTAGAGTAGCACACAAAACATTAAGTTGAACTTTAGAATAGGGTATGATAAGAGAAGAAGGTGCTTGTCCAAAAAATTGAATGCTCTGTTGAATCCCTCTAAGTGCTAACGCTGCAACAGCATCAGGATAGTATTTTAAAGATTTTCCTGGGGATACATGTGGGTGGATCCATAGTAAAGGCCCATCTTGCCACAGTACTCCAGTAGGCTGCCGCATAGTGGCAAGCACACATAACTGGAAAGGTTTATCACTCTGGAGCCTGCATAGAGTGGCATGTTGTATAGCTTCTTCTACTTTTATAAGGGCCGCTCTGGCCTCTTTAGTGAGGGTACGAGGGGAAGTAAGATATGGATCACCCTTAAGAATAGCATACAAAGGCTGGAGCACGATATTAGGAATATGTAAATAACCTCTTATCCAATTAATATCTCCCAACAGTTTTTGAAAATCATTTAAAGTTTGGAGATCTTGAGTTCTTATAGTAACTTTTTGTGGTTTTAACACGTCATTTTCAATCGTCGCTCCCAAATACTGAATAGAATCCCCTGTTTGAACCTTCTCAGGTGCAATATGTAATCCATACTGAGCTAACAACTTCACCAAGTCTTTATAGGCCTCATAAACTGACTGTTGTAATTTGGCTGCCAATAATACATCATCCATATAATGAATAATCTTAATGGAAGGATATTGTTGTCTGAGAGGTGCGAGTGCCTTCCCTACATACATCTGACAAATTGTAGGACTGTTAGACATTCCCTGTGGTAAAACAACCCACTCAAACCTTTGATCTGGTTCCTCGTGATTACACGAGGGAAGGGTGAAGGCAAAACGCTGTGAGTCCTTAGGATGCAAAGGAATAGAAAAGAAACAGTCTTTAATGTCAATAGCAATGATATGCCAGCCCTGAGGAACAGAGGAAAGCAGCGGCAGCCCTCTTTGAATGGGCCCCATAAGTTGCATTTGAGCATTAACTGCTCTTAAATCATGTAGTAGGCGCCACTTCCCTGATTTTTTCTTAATGACAAATATGGAAGTATTCCATGGAGAAGTAGAATGTTGAATGTGGCCCAAGTCAAGTTGTTCTTTAACTAGGTCATGGGCTGCTGCCAATTTAGCCGAGGGAAGGGGCCACTGAGGCACCCAAACAGGCTCCTCGGTGAGCCAAGTTATGGGTATTTGAGCCCCAGCGGCCCCTATGAAAAACCCAGACCGAATCTGTCAAGTTTTTGATGACCTTGCACAGGGTGTTTGCGCCCCTGTAGATGTTTTTCTAGTCCTAGACCTGGCCTATACCCCATATTTTGCATAATTTGTTGAGACATTAGGGAATAGTTATTACTAAGGGTGAACCCCATGTCTTCCATCAGATCACGGCCCCATAAAGAAATAGGTAAATCAAGCACATAAGGTTGAAAGGTACCACTGTGTCCCTCCGGGTCCTTCCAGGATAGATGTCTGCAGCTAATTTGAGGAGCTTGGGCATATCCAAGTCCCCTTAAGGATTGATCAGAAGTCTGTACTGGCCATCCCTTAGACCAGTCTTTAAGGGCTATAATACTACGGTCTGCGCCTGTATCTAGCAGTCCCACAATAGATTTACCCTCTATGATTAATTTCAAGGTGAGGCGGTTGCTCATACCCAATGACAAATAGATACAATTCCCTCCAGTGCTACCAAACTCACTTCCCATCCGTGACCGTGAGTCAGCCGGGAAGTGGTTATGTAAACTAGGCAAAATTAGTAATTGAGCAATCCAATCCCCTGGGGAGATAGACACAATGCCTCTTGGAGCTTCCACCATGACTTTTACTGTCCCCACTGTATCAGGGCTTATGACTCCAGGAAAAACATGAAGACCTTGTAAAATAGAGGAAGCACGTCCAATCAATAAGCCCACAGTGCCAGGTGGTAAAGGCCCTTTGAACTCAGTTTCTACCAACTGGACTCCCATCTTAGGTGTTAATACGAGTCTGGAGGTGGAACAGAGGTCCAATCCCGCTGCACCTGTAGTGGCTCTCCGCGTCTCATGGGATGGCGTAGAGATGGCCATGTCTCAGGTTCGGGTGTGACATTCTCCATTGCCCCATATATTTGCGGGCCCTGGGGTCGAGGGCCCCTCCGGCCGTTTTTTGACCCAGTTAAAATAGGCTGCCCATGGATGTCCCTCACTGATCTACACTCTCTTGCCCAATGTTTCCTCTTTTTACATTTTGGACACAACCCCGGTAAACGAGGGCCATTGGAAAAGCCACCATGGGGAGGTCCATTGAAATTGTCTTTTTTGGGACATTCACGCTTGAGATGACCAGGCTGACCACAATGGAAGCATGTCCCGGCACCAGAACCGCCCCTTTTTGTAACCCGAAGGACAGCAGCTGCAAGACCTGCATTAGTTAGAGGTCCTCCAAGCTCTCTACACACCTTCATCCATGCCTCTATGCCTTTATTTTTATAAGGAGTAATCGCTGTTTTACATTCTTTGGTGCATTGCTCAAAAACCAATTGCTTGATAAGGGGCATGGCTCTATCAGGATCTCCAAAAATTTTTCCAGCAGCATCCACCATCCTTGCTACAAAATCTGAAAAGGGTTCTGTAGGGCCTTGTATAATTTTAGTCAGGTTACCAGACACCTCTCCTCTATTAGGAAGTGATTTCCATGCCCGAATGCAAATATTATTAATCTGGTCATATACTTCAGGAGGAAATCCTGTCTGTTGATTAGCAAATCTCCCTTGCCCCAAAAGCATGTCCCTGTCCCAATGGGGGTGTCCTGCTGTATGATTTTGGGCGGCTTGCTCTGCTGCGCCCTCTAGCACAAATGCTCTCCAGTCCAGATATTTGCCTGGGGAGACGCAAGCCCGAACGAGGCTAGCCCAATCAGAGGGAGTCATGCAGTATCTGGACAGATTCTCCACATGAGTTAGTGTAAAGGCAGCATCGACCCCATAAGCGCGCACAGACTCCGCCAGGGTCTTTACAATCTTGAAATCCAAAGGCTCATGAAATCTTCCCCTATTATCATCCTGAAAAACTGGATAAGCAAGACCCATCTCAGCGTTAACAGCCCTCCATGTTTGGGCGTGGAAACTTCGTCCTGAAACACCCCCGCCATACGGAGGCGGATCGGGAGGCCGCCCATTCCTGAGCCCTTGCTTATCTCTGTTCCCTCTACCTAAACTCCCTAACTGCCGGGACAGCGTTCTTATCTCCTCCTCCTCAGCGTCTTCTGCCTCTGACCCACTTTTGCATGGGGGCGTGCGCAGCACACTGAGATCTGGATACAGTCTCCTCCCGTTCTTCACGCCCCACACACTCCCCTCTTCCTGAGACACTTCACTCTCTGTTGTTTCTGATTTTTCCTCATGTAATTGTTCTAAAACCTCCTGCCCTTTAACAAGCGCTTCTTGGCATCGGCCATCCGTAAGACAACTACGGACCATCTTCCAGAGGGGTATCACCCCGCCCTCTAGCATGCCCTGCTCACGAGCAAAGTCAAGGTCTTTGCCTAATTTATCCCAGCTGGGTGTAGTGAGGCTGCCTGAAAATGCAAACCACGGTGCAGCTGTATCTACCCTCTGTAAAAATTTTTCCAAGGTGCGATGCTTCACCTCCAGTCCCTTGGAACGTAAAAGGCCATGGAGGGCCAGAAGGAGTGGACTTGAAGTCACAGCACCCATGATGCAACACAAGAAAACACAGAAATCGAAAGTGAAAGTACACAAAACAAAACGAACATACACAGAAAACAAAACAAAAATACAGAGTGCAATTGCTATGAGATGTAACGCCCTCTCTTTTACAGAGGAGCAGGTACCTTTTAATGCTCCCTCTTTATGTATAGAGGAGCCTCCGCTTTTTAACAGCGGGTCCCACCTTACCTGGGACTTACCGGCGCGCCTCCCTGACTGCTGAAAGTTCTGGTTCCTGGGTGTTTCTTTGTTTCTTTTCTCCCGGGTTTCGGCACCACTTGTCACGACCCCCTTGCCCGCAAAGAAGAAGCGACTCAGGAATCTTCTTTCAGCAGTTTATTCAGGCCCTTGATATTCTTCTAATGATTCTTCTACTACCCGGAATAATAATTGGATGCCCCTCCCAGCCTTAATAAAGCACCTCGAACCCTAATGCAAAGCTGCCACGTGTACCCTTCTCACAGGGTGCTAGAAAATGACACGCCAACTTTCTCTGATAAGGAGCTGGGAACACGCCAACACTCTTTGATATGGAGTTGTCCTTCACAGACCACAACGGAGCCAGCGCGATCATGTAATGGCGACCACAGTCCGAAGGAAAGGCTCACCACACTAAATCAAACAAGGTTTGTGCTAGCTCTTTGAAACTTGACCCAATAAAGCAGTTTCAAGTTCTATCTCTATGGTTTGTTTGCTGTTTATGTAGCCATAAGCAGAGACTGGCGAGAATAACTTTCATGGAAAGAAGTTGCCAAGCTTCCAAAAACTACGAGTTGCCTGAAATCTCAGCAAACACTTCTTCACCCAATCGTGATGATCCTTTCAGGGAATGATCAGTACACCAATCCCACTTGGCTCAACAAGTTTCCTTCTTCTAGGTTAAACCGTTCGTTTGCAGTAACCGTTTTCATTTTGCGGTTTCACTCTGTTTTCTCCTATACGGATACATGTATTTGGAACTCTAAATCAAACACGGTTTGTGCTAGCTCTTTGAAACTTGACCCAATAAAGCAGTTTCAAGTTCTATCTCTATGGTTTGTTTGCTGTTGATGTAGTCCTAAGCAGAGACTGGCGAGAATCACTTTCATGGAAAGGGGTTGCCAAGTTTCCAAAAAACTACGAGTTGCCTGAAATCTCAGCAAACACTTTTTCACCCAATCGTGATGATACTTTCAGGGAATGATCAGTACACCAATCCCACTTGGCTCACCAAATTTCGTTCTTCTAAGATAAACCGTTCGTTTGCAGTAACCGTTTACATTTTGAGGTTTCACTCTGTATTCTCCTATACGGATACATGTATTTGGAACTCTAATTCTAACACGGTTTCTACTAGCTCTTTGAAACTTGACCCAATAAGCAGTTTCAAGTTCTATCTTTATGGTTTGTTTGCTGTTGATGTAGCCCTAAGCAGAGACTGGCGAGAATCACTTTCATGGGAAAAGGTTGCCAAGCTTCCAAAATCTACGAGTTGCCTGAAATCTCAGCAAACACTTTTTCACCCAATCGTGATGATACATTCAGGGAATGATCAGTACACCAATCCCACTTGGCTCACCAAATTTCGTTCTTCTAGGTAAAACCGTTCGTTTGCAGTAACCGTTTTCATTTTGAGGTTTCACTCTGTTTTCTCCTATACGGATACATGTATTTGGAACTCTAAATCAAACACGGTTTGTGCTAGCTCTATGAAACTTGACCCAATAAAGAAGTTTCAAGTTCTATCTCTATGGTTTGTTTGCTGTTGATGTAGCCCTAAGCAGAGACTGGCGAGAATAACTTTCATGGAAAGGGGTTGCCAAGCTTCCAAAAAACTACGAGTTGCCTGAAATCTCAGCAAACACTTTTTCACCCAATCGTGATGATACTTTCAGGGAATGATCAGTACACCAATCCCACTTGGCTCACCAAATTTCGTTCTTCTAAGATACACCGTTCGTTTGCAGTAACCGTTTACATTTTGAGGTTTCACTCTGTATTCTCCTATACGGATACATGTATTTGGAACTCTAATTCTAACACGGTTTCTACTACCTCTTTCAAACTTGACCCAATAAAGCAGTTTCAAGTTCTATCTTTATGGTTTGTTTGCTGTTGATGTAGCCCAAAGCAGAGACTGGCGAGAATCACTTTCATGGAAAGGGGTTGCCAAGCTTCCAAAAAACTACGAGTTGCCTGAAATTTCAGCAAACACTTTCTCACCCAATCTTGATGATACTTTCAGGGAATGATCACTACTCCAATCCCACTTGGTACACCAAATTTCGTTCTTCTAGGTTAAACCATTCGTTTTCAGTAACCGTTTTAATTTTGAGGTTTCACTCTGTTTTCTCCTATACGGATACATGTATTTAAAACTCTAAATCAAACAAGGTTTGTGCTAGCTCTTTGAAACTTGACCCAATAAAGAAGTTTCAAGTTCTATCTCTATGGTTTGTTTGCTGTTTATGTAGTCCTAAGCAGAGACTGGCGAGAATCACTTTCATGGAAAGGGGTTGCCAAGCTTCCAAAAAACTACGAGTGGCCTGAAATCTCAGAAACCACTTTTTCACCCAATCTTGATGATACTTTCAGGGAATGATCAGTACACAAATCTTACTTGGCTCACCAAATTTCGTTCTTCTAGGTTAAACCGTTCATTTGCAGTAACCGTTTTCATTTTGAGGTTTCACTTTGTTTTCTCCTATACGGATACATGTATTTGGAACTCTAAATCAAACACGGTTTGTGCTAGCTCTTTGAAACTTGACCCAATAAAGCAGTTTCAAGTTCTATCTCTATAGTTTGTTTGCAGTTGATGTAGCCCTAAGCAGAGACTGGCGAGAAAAACTTTCATGGAAAGGGGTTGCCAAGCTTCCAAAAAACTACCTGTTGGCTCAAATCTCAGCAAACACTTTTTCACCCAATCTTGATGATACTTTCAGGGAATGATCAGTACACCAATCCCACTTGCCTCCCCAAATTTCCTTCTTCTAGCTTAATTCGTTCGTTTGCAATAACCGTTTTCATTTTGAGGTTTCACTCTGTTTTCTCCTATACGGATACATGTATTTGGAACTCTAAATCAAACACGGTTTGTGCTAGCTCTTTGAAACTTGACCCAATAAAGCAGTTTCAAGTTCTATCTCAGTGGTTTGTTTGCTGTTGATGTAGCCCTAAGCAGAGACTGGCGAGAATCACTTTCATGGAAAGAAGTTGCCAAGCTTCCAAAAACTACGAGTTGCCTGAAATCTCAACAAACACTTTTTCACCCAATCTCGATGATACTTTCAGGGAATGATCAGTACACCAATCCCACTTGGCTCACCAAATTTCGTTCTTCTAGGTTAAACCGTTGGTTTGCAGTAACCGTTTTCATTTTGAGGTTTCACTCTGTTTTCTCCTATACGGATACATGTATTTGGAACTCTAAATCAAACAAGGTTTGTGCTAGCTCTTTGAACTTGACCCAATAAAGCAGTTTCAAGTTCTATCTCTATGGTTTCTTTGCTGTTGATGTAGCCCTAAGCAGAGACGGGCGAGAATCACTTTCATGGAAAGGGGTTGCCAAGCTTCCAAAAAACTACGAGTTGCCTGAAATCACAGCAAACACTTTTTCACACAATCATGATAATGCTTTCAGGGAATGATCAGTACACCAATCCCACTTGGCTCACCAAATTTCGTTCTTCTAATTTAAACCGTTCGTTTGCAGTAACCGTTTTAATTTTGAGGTTTCACTCTGTTTTCTCCTATACGGATACATGTATTTGGAACTCATAATCAAACCCGGTTTGTGCTAGCTTTTTGAAACTTGACCCAATAAAGCAGTTTCAAGTTCTATCTCAGTGGTTTGTTTGCTGTTGATGTAGCCCTAAGCAGAGACTGGCGAGAATCACTTTCATCGAAATGGGTTGCCAAGCTTCCAAAAAACTACTAGTTGCCTGAAATCTCAACAAACACTTTTTCACCCAATCTTGATGATACTTTCAGGGAATGATCACTACACCAATCCCACATGGTTCACCAAATTTCGTTCTTCTAAGTTAAACCGTTCGTTTGAAGTAACCGTTTTCATTTTGAGGTTTCACTCTGTTTTCTCCTATATGGATACATGTATTTGGAACTCTAATTCAAACACGGTTTGTGCTAGCTCTTTGAAACTTGACCCAATAAAGCAGTTTCAAGTTCTATCTCTATGGTTTGTTTGCTGTTTATGTAGTCCTAAGCAGAGACTGGCGAGAATCACTTTCATGGAAAGGGGTTGCCAAGCTTCCAAAAAACTACGAGTGGCCTGAAATCTCAGCAACCACTTTTTCACACAATCTTGATGATACTTTCAGGGAATGATCACTACTCTAATCCCACTTGGTTCACCAAATTTCGTTCTTCTAGGTTAAACCATTCGTTTTCAGTAACCGTTTTAATTTTGAGGTTTGACTCTGTTTTCTCCTATACGGATACATGTATTTGGAACTCTAAATCAAACAAGGTTTGTGCTAGCTCTTTGAAAGTTGACCCAATAAAGCAGTTTCAAGTTCTATCTCTATGGTTTCTTTGCTGTTTATGTAGTCCTAAGCAGAGACTGGCGAGAATCACTTTCATGGAAAGGGGTTGCCAAGCTTCCAGAAAACTACGAGTGGCCTGAAATCTCAGCAACCACTTTTTCACCCAATCTTGATGATACTTTCAGGGAATGAAGAGTACACCAACCCCACTTGGCTCACCAAATTTCGTTCTTCTAGGTTAAACCGTTGATTTGCAGTAACCGTTTTCATTTTGAGGTTTCACTCTGTTTTCTCCTATAAGGATACATGTATTTTGAACTCTAAATCAAATACGGTTTGTTCTAGCTCTTTGAAACTTGACCCAATAAAGCAGTTTCAAGTTCTATCTCTATGGTTTGTTTGCTGCTGATGTAGCCCTAAGCAGAGACTGGCGAGAATCACTTTCATGGAAAGGGGTTGCCAAGCTACCAAAATACTAAGAGTTTCCTGAAATCTCAGCAACCACTTTTTCACCCAATCTTGATGATATTTTCAGGGAATGATCAGTACACCAATCCCACTTGGCTCACTGAATTTCGTTCTTCTAGGTTAAACCGTTCGTTTGCAGTAACCGTTTTCATTTTGAGGTTTCACTTTGTTTTCTCCTATACGGATACATGTATTTGTTACTCTAAATCAAACACGGTTTGTGCTAGCTCTTTAAAAGTTGACCCAATAAAGCAGTTTCAAGTTCTATCTCTATGGATGGTTTGCTGTTTATGTAGTCCTAAGCAGAGACTGGCGAGAAAAATTTTCATGGAAAGGGGTTGCCAAGCTTACAAAAACTACCAGTTGCCTGAAATCTCAGCAAACACTTTTTCACCGAATCTTGATGATTCTTTCAGTGAATGATCAGTACACCAATCCCACTTGGTTCACCAAATTTCGTTCTGCTAGGTTAAACCGTTCGTTTGCAGTAACCGTTTTCATTTTGAGGTTTCACTCTGTTTTCTCCTATACGGATATATGTATTTGGAATTCTAACTCAAACACGGTTGGTGCTAGCTCTTTGAAACTTGACCCAATAAAGCAGTTTCAAGTTCTATCTCTATGGTTTGTTTGCTGTTGATGTAGTCCTAAGCAGAGACTGGCGAGAATCACTTTCATGGAAAGGGGTTGCCAAGCTTCCAAAAAACTACGAGTTGCCTGAAATCTCAGCAAACACTTTTTCACCCAATCTTGATGATACTTTCAGGGAATGATCGGTACTCCAATCCCACTTGGCTCACAAAATTTCGTTCTTCTAGGTTAAACCGTTTGTTTGCAGTAACCGTTTTCATTTTGAGGTTTCAATCTGTTTTCTCCTATACGGATACATGTATTTGGAACTCTAAATCAAACACGGATTGTGCAAGCGTTTTGAAATTTGACCCAATAAAGCAGTTTCAAGTTCTATCTCTATGGTTTGTTTGCTGTTGATGTAGTCCTAAGCAGAAACTGGCGAGAATCACTTTCATGGAAAGGGGTTCCCAAGCTTCCAAAAATCTACGAGTGGTCTGAAATCTCAGCAAGCACTTTTTCACCCAATCTTGATGATACTTTCAGGGAACGATCAGTACTCCAATCCCACTTGGCTCACCAAATCTCGTTCTTCTAGGTTAAACCGTTCGTTTGCAGTAACCGTTTTCATTTTGAGGTTTCACTCTGATTTCTCCTATACGGATACATGTATTTGGAACTCTAATTCAAACACGGTTTGTGCTAGCTCTTTGAAAGTTGACCCAATAAAGCAGTTTCAAGTTCTATCTCTATGGTTTGTTTGCTGTTTATGTAGCCCTAAGCAGAGACTGGCGAGAAAAACTTTCATTGAAAGGGGTTGCCAAGCTTCCAAAAAACTACGAGTTGCCTGAAATCTCAGCAAACACTTTTTCACCCAATCGTGATGATACTTTCAGGGAATGATCAGTACACCAATCCCACTTGGCTCACCAAATTTCGTTCTTCTATGTTAAACCGTTCGTTTGCAGTAACCGTTTTCATTTTGAGGTTTCACTCTGTTTTCTCCTATACGGATACATGTATTTGGAACTCTAAATCAAATACGGTTTGTGCTAGCTCTTTGAAACTTGACCCAATAAAGCAGTTTGAAGTTCTATCTCTATGGTTTTTTTGCTGTTGATGTAGCCCTAAGCAGAGACTGGCGAGAATCACTTTTATGGAAGGGGTTGCCAAGCTTGCAAAAAACTACGAGTTGCCTGAAATCTCAGCAAACACTTTTTCACCCAATCTTGATGATACTTTCAGGGAATGATCAGGACACTAATCCCACTTGGCTCACCAAATTTCTTTCTTCTAGGTTAAACCGTTCGTTTGCAGTAACCGTATTCATTTTGAGGTTTCACTCTGTTTTCTCCTATACGGATACATGTATTTGGAACTCTAATTCAAATACGGTTTCTGCTAGCTCTTTGAAAGTTGACCCAATAAAGCAGTTTCAAGTTCTATCTCTATGGTTTGTTTGCTGTTGATGTAGCCCTAAGCAGAGACTGGCTAGAAAAACTTTCATGCAAACGGGTTGCGAAGCTTCCAAAAAACTACGAGATGCCTGAAATCTCAACAAACACTTTTTCACCCAATCGTGATGATACTTTCAGGGAATGATCAGTACACCAATCCCACTTGGTTCACCAAATTTCGTTCTTCTAGGTTAAACCGTTCGTTTGCAGTAACCGTTTTCATTTTGAGGTTTCACTCTGTTTTCTCCTATATGGATACATGTATTTGGAACTCTAAATCAAACACGGTTTGTGCTAGCTCTTTGAAACCTGACCCAATAAAGCAGTTTCAAGTTCTATCTCTATGGTTTGTTTGCTGTTGATGTAGTCCTAAGCAGAGACTGGCGAGAATCACTTTCATGGAAAGGGGTTGCCAAGCTTCCAAAAAACTACGAGTGGTGTGAAATCTCAGAAACCACTTTTTCACCCAATCTTGATGATACTTTCAGGGAATGACCAGTACACCAATCCCACTTGGCTCACCCAATTTCTTTCTTCTAGGTTAAACCGTTCGTTTGCAGTAACTGTTTATATTTTAAGGTTTCACTCTGTATTCTCCTATACGGATACATGTATTTGGAACTCTAATTCTAACACGGTTTCTACTAGCTCTTTGAAACTTGACCCAATAAAGCAGTTACAAGTTCTATCTCTATGGTTTGTTTGCTGTTGATGTAGTCCTAAGCAGAGACTGGCGAGAATCACTTTCATGGAAAGGGGTTGCCAAGCTTCCAAAAAAGTACGAGTTGCCTGAAATCTCAGCAAACACTTTTTCACCCAATCTTGATGATACTGTCAGGGAATGATCGGTACTCCAATCCCACTTGGCTCACAAAATTTCGTTCTTCTAGGTTAAACCGTTCATTTGCAGTAACCGTTTTCATTTTGAGTTTTCACTCTGTTTTCTCCTATATGGATACATGTATTTGGAACTCTAAATCAAACACGGATTGTGCTAGCGTTTTGAAATTTGACCCAATAAAGCAGTTTCAAGTTCTATCTCTATGGTTTGTTTGCTGTTGATGTAGTCCTAAGCAGAGACTGGCGAGAATCACTTTCATGGAAAGGGGTTCCCAAGCTTCCAAAAAACTACGAGTGGTCTGAAATCTCAGCAACCACTTTTTCACCCAATCTTGATGATACTTTCAGGGAACGATCAGTACACCAATCCCACTTGGCTCACCAAATTTCGTTCTTCTAGGTTAAACCGTTCGTTTGCAGTAACCGTTTTCATTTTGAGGTTTCACTCTGATTTCTCCTATACGGATACATGTATTTGGAACTCTAATTCAAACACGGTTTGTGCTAGCTCTTTGAAAGTTGACCCAATAAAGCAGTTTCAAGTTCTATCTCTATGGTTTGTTTGCTGTTTATGTAGCCCTAAGCAGAGACTGGCCAGAAAAACTTTCATGGAAAGGGGTTGCCAAGCTTCCAAAAAACTACCAGTTGCCTGAAATCTCAGCAAACACTTTTTCACCCAATCTTGATGATACTTTCAGGGAATGATCAGTACACTAATCAACTTGGTTCACCAAATTTCGTTCTTCTAAGTTAAACCGTTCGTTTGCAGTAACCGTTTTCATTTTGAGGTTTCACTCTGTTTTCTCCTATAGGGATACATGTATTTGGAACTCTAATTCAAACACGGTTTGTGCTAGCTCTTTGAAAGTTGACCCAATAAAGCAGATTCAAGTTCTATCTCTATGGTTTGTCTGCTGTTGATGTAGCCCTAAGCAGAGACTGGCGAGAAAAACTTTCATGGAAAGTGGTTGCCAAGCTTCCAAAAACTACCAGTTGCCTGAAATCTCAGCAAACACTTTTTCACCCAATCGTGATGATACTTTCAGGGAATGATCAGTACACCAATCCCACTTGGATCACCAAATTTCGTTCTTCTATGTTAAACCGATCGTTTGCAGTAACCGTTTTCATTTTGAGGTTTCACTCTGTGTTCTCCTATACGGATATATGTATTTGGAATTCTAACTCAAACACGGTTGGTGCTAGCTCTTTGAAACGTGACCCAATAAAGCAGTTTCAGTTCTATCTCTATGGTTTGTTTGCTGTTGATGTAGTCCTAAGCAGAGACTGGCGAGAATCACTTTCATGGAAAGGGGTTGCCAAGCTTCCAAAAAACTACGAGTAGCCTGAAATCTCACCAAACACTTTTTCATCCAATCTTGATGATACTTTCAGGGAATGATCAGTACACGAATCCCACTTGGCTCACCAAAATTCGTTCTTCTAGGTTAAACCGTTCGTTTGCAGTAACCGTTTTCATTTTGAGGTTTCACTCTGTTTTCTCCTATACGGATACATGTATTTGGAACTCTAAATCAAATACCGTTTGTGCTAGCTCTTTGAAACTTGACCCAATAAAGCAGTTTCAAGTTCTATCTCTATGGTTTGTTTGCTGTTGATGTAGCCCTAAGCAGAGACTTGCGAGAATCACTTTCGTGGAAAGGGGTTGCCAAGCTTCCAAAAAACTACGAATTGCCTGAAATCTCAGGAACCACTTTTTCACCCAATCTTGATGATACTTTCAGGGAATGATCAGTACACCAATCCCACTTGGTTCACCAAATTTCGTTCTTCTAGGTTAAACCGTTCGTTTGCAGTAACCGTTTTCATTTTGAGGTTTCACTCTGTTTTCTCCTATACGGATACATGTATTTGGAACTCTAAATCAAACACGGTTGGTGCTAGCTCTTTGAAACTTGACCCAGTAAAGCAGTTTCAATTTCTATGTCTATGGTTTGTTTGATGTTGATGTAGCCCTTAGCAGAGACTGGCGAGAATCACTTTCATGGAAAGAAGTTGCCAAGCTTCCAAAAAACTACGAGTTGCCTGAAATCTCAGCAAACACTTTTTCAACCAATCTTGATGATACTTTCAGGGAATGATCAGTACACTAATCCCACTTGGCTCACCAAATGTCTTTCTTCTAGGTTAAACCGTTCGTTTGCAGTAACCGTTTTCATTTTGAGGTTTCACTCTGTTTTCTCCTATACGGATACATGTATTTGGAACTCTAAATCAAATACAGTTTGTGCTAGCTCTTTGAAACTTGACCCAATAAAGCAGTTTCAAGTTCTATCTCTATGGTTTGTTTGCTGTTGATGTAGCCCTAAGCAGAGACTGGCGAGAATCACTTTTATGGAAAGGGGTTGCCAAGCTTGCAAAAAACTACGAGTTGCCTGAAATCTCAGCAAACACTTTTTCACCTAATCTTGATGATACTTTCAGAGAATGATCAGTACACTAATCCCACTTGGCTCCCCAAATTTCTTTCTTCTAGGTTAAACCGTTCGTTTGCAGTAACCGTTTTCATTTTGAGGTTTCACTCTGTTTTCTCCTATACGGATACATGTATTTGAAACTCTAATTCAAACACGATTTGTGCTAGCTCTTTGAAACTTGACCCAATAAAGCAGTTTCAAGTTCTATCTCTATGGTTTGTTTGCTGTTGATGTAGCCCTAAGCAGAGAATGGCGAGAAAAACTTTCATGCAAACGGGTTGCCAAGCTTCCAAAAAACTATGAGTTGCCTGAAATCTCAACAAACACTTTTTCACCCAATCGTGATGATACTTTCAGGGAATGATCAGTACACCAATCCGACTTGGTTCACCAAATTTCGTTCTTCTAGGTTAAACCGTTCGTTTGCAGTAACCGTTTTCATTTTGAGGTTTCACTCTGTTTTCTCCTATACGGATCATGTATTTGGAACTCTAAATCAAACACGGTTGGTGCTAGCTCTTTGAAACTTGACCCAGTAAAGCAGTTTCAATTTCTATGTCTATGGTTTGTTTGATGTTGATGTAGCCCTAAGCAGAGACTGGCGAGAATCACTTTCATGGAAAGAAGTTGCCAAGCTTCCAAAAAACTACGATTTGCCTGAAATCTCAGCAAACACTTTTTCAACCAATCTTGATGATACTTTCAGGGAATGATCAGTACACCAATCCCACTTGGCTCACCAAATTTCGTTCTTCTATGTTAAACCGTTCGTTTGATGTAACCGTTTTCATTTTGAGGTTTCACTCTGTTTTCTCCTATATGGATACATGTATTTGGAACTCTAAATCAAACACGGTTTGTGCTAGCTCTTTGAAACTTGACCCAATAAAGTAGTTTCAAGTTCTATCTCTATGGTTTGTTTGCTGTTTATGTAGTCCTAAGCAGAGACTGGCGAGAATCACTTTCATGGAAAGGGGTTGCCAAGCTTCCAAAAAACTACGAGTTGCCTGAAATCTCAGCAACCACTTTTTTCACCCAATCTTGATGATACATTCAGGGAACGATCAGTACACCAATCCCCCTTGGCTCACCAAATTTCGTTCTTCTAGGTTAAACCGTTCGATTGCAGTAACCGTTTTCATTTTGAGGTTTCACTCTGTTTTCTCCTATATAGATACATGTATTTGGAACTCTAAATCAAACACGGATTGTGCTAGCTTTTTGAAACTTGACCCTATAAAGTAGTTTCAAGTTCTATCTCAGTGGTTTGTTTGCTGCTGATGTAGCCCTAAGCAGAGACTGGCGAGAATCACTTTCTTGGAAAGGGGTTTCCAAGCTTCCAAAAAACTACGAGTGGCCTGAAATCTCAGCAACCACTTTTTCACCCAATCTTGATGATACTTTTAGGGAATGATCAGTAAACCAATCCCACTTGGCTCACCAAATTTCGTTCTTCTAGGTTAAACCGTTCGTTTGCAGTAACCGTTTTCATTTTGAGGTTTCACTCTTTTTTTCTCCTATATGGATACATGTATTTGGAACTCTAAATCAAACACGGTTTGTGCTAGCTCTTTGAAACTTGACCCAATAAAGCAGTTTCAAGTTCTATCTCTATAGTTTGTTTGCTGTAGATGTACCCCTAAGCAGAGACTGGCGACAATCACTTTTATGGAAAGGGGTTGCCAAGCTTCCAAAAAACTACGAGTTGCCTGAAATCTCACCAAACTCTTTTTCACCCAATCTTGATGATACTTTCAGGGAATGATCAGTACACCAATCCCACTTGGCTCACCACATTTCGTTCTTCTAAGTTAAACTGTTCGTTTGCAGTAACCGTTTACATTTTGAGGTTTCACTCTGTATTCTCCTATATGGATACATGTATTTGGAACTCTAATTCTAACACTGTTTCTAGTAGCTCTTTGAAGCTTGACCCAATAAAGCAGTTTCAAGTTCTATCTCTATGGTTTGTTTGCTGTTTATGTAGTCCTAAGCAGAGACTGGCGAGAATCACTTTCATGGAAATGGGTTGCCAAGTTCCAAAAAACTACGAGTTGCCTGAAATCTCAGCAAACACTTTTTCACCCAATCTTGATGATACTTTCAGGGAATGATCAGTACACCAATCCCACTTGGCTCACCAAATTTAGTTCTCCTAGGTTAAACCGTTCGTTTGCAATAACCGTTTTCATTTTGAGGTTTCACTCTGTTTTCTCCTATCGGGATACATGTATTTGGAACTCTAAATCAAACACGGTTTGTGCTAGCTCTTTGAAACTTGACCCAATAAAGCAGTTTCAAGTTCTATCTCTATGGTTTGTTTGTTTTGATGTAGCCCTAAGCAGAAACTGGCGAGAATCACTTTTATGGAAAGGGGTTGTCAAGCTTCCAAAAAACTACGAGTTGCCTGAAATCTCACCAAACACTTTTTCACCCAATCATCCTGATACTTTCAGGGAATGATCAGT
This sequence comes from Ictidomys tridecemlineatus, assembly GCF_052094955.1. Taxonomy (NCBI): domain Eukaryota; kingdom Metazoa; phylum Chordata; class Mammalia; order Rodentia; family Sciuridae; genus Ictidomys; species Ictidomys tridecemlineatus. The sequence goes on from NW_027521001.1 coordinate 114,406, forward strand.
ACACCAATCCCACTTGGCTCACCAAATTTCGTTCTTCTATGTTAAACCGTTCGTTTGCACTAACCGTTTTCATTTTGAGGTTTCACTCTGTTTTTTCCTAAAGGGATACATGTATTTGGAATTCTAAATGAAACACGGTTGGTGCTAGCTCTTTGAAACTTGACCCAATAAAGCAGTTTCAAGTTCTATGTCTATGGTTTTTTTGCTGTTTATGTAGCCCTAAGCTGAGACTGGCGAGAATCACTTTCATTTTAAGGGGTTGACAAGCTTCCAAAAAACTACGAATTGCCTGAAATCTCAGCAAACACTTTTTCACCCAATCTTGATGATACTTTCAGGGAATGATCAGTACACCAATCCCACTTGGCTCACCAATTTTCGTTCTTCTAGGTTAAACCGTTCGTTTACAGTAACCATTTTCATTTTTGAGGTTTCACTCTGTTTTCTCTTATGCGGATACATGTATTTGGAACTCTAATTCAAACACGGTTTCTGGTAGCTCTTTAAAAATTGACCAAATAAAGCAGTTGCAAGTTCTATCTCTATGGTTTGTTTGCTGTTGATGTAGCCCTAAGCAGAGACTGGCGAGAAAAACTTTCATGAAAAGGTGTTGCCAAGCTTCCAAAAAACTACGAGTTGCCTGAAATCTCAGCAAACACTTTTTCACCCAATCGTCCTGATACGTTCAGGGAATGATCAGTACACCAATCCCACTTGTTTCACCAAATTTCTTTATTCCAGGTTAAACCGTTCGTTTGCAGTAACCGTTTTAATTTGAGGTTTCACTCTGTTTTCTCTTATACGGATACATGTATTTGGAACTCTAAATCAAACACGGTTTGTGCTAGCTCTTTGAAACTTGACCCAATAAAGCAGTTTCAAGTTCTATGTCTATGGTTTGTTTGCTGTTGATGTAGCCCTAAGCAGAGACTGGCTAGAATCACTTTCATGGAAAGGGGTTGCCAAGCTTCCAAAAAACTACGAGTTGCCTGAAATCTCAGCAAACACTTTTTCACCCAATCTTGAGGATACTTTCAGGGAATGATCACTACACCAATCCCACTTGGTTCACCAAATTTCGTTCTTCTAGGTTAAACCGTTCGTTTGCAGTAACCGTTTTCATTTTGAGGTTTCACTCTGTTTTCTCCTATACAAATACATGTATTTAGAACTCTAAATCAACACGGTTTGTGCTAGCTCTTTGAAACTTGACCCAATAAAGCAGTTTCACGTTCTATCTCTATGGTTTGTTTGCTGTTGTTGTAGCCCTAAGCAGAGACTGGCAAGAAAAACTTTCATGGAAAGGGGTTGCCAAGCTTCCAAAAATCTACCAGTTGCCCTAAATCTCAGGAAACACTTTTTAACCCAATCTTGATGATACTTTCAGGGAATGATCTGTACACCAATCCCACTTGGTTCAACAAATTTCGTACTTCTAGGTTAAACTGTTCGTTTGCAGTAACCATTTTTATTTTGAGGTTTTACTTTGTTTTCTCCTAAAGGGATTCATGTATTTGGAATTCTAAGTGAAACACGGTTGGTGCTAGCTCTTTGAAACTTGACCCAATAAAGCAGTTTGAAGTTCTATCTCTATGGTTTGTTTGCTGTTGATGTAGCCCGAAGCAGATACTGGCGAGAATCACTTTCATGGAAAGGGGTTGCCAAGCTTCCAAAAAACTACGAGTTGCCTGAAATCTCAGCAAGCACTTTTTCACCCAATCTTGATAATACTTTCAGGGAATGATCAGTACACCAATCCCACTTGGCTCACCAAATTTCGTTCTTCTAGGTTAAACCGTTCTATTGCAGTAAACGTTTTCATTTTGAGGTTTCACTCTGTTTTCTGCTATACGGATACATGTATTTGGAACTCTAAATCAAACACGGTTTGTGCTACCTCTTTGAAACTTGACCCAATAAAGCAGTTTCAAGTTCTATCTCTATGGATTGTTTGCTGTTGATGTAGCCCTAAGCAGAGACAGGCGAGAATCACTTTCATGGAACGGGGTTGACAAGCTTCCAAAAAACTACGAGGTCCCTGATATCTTAGCAAACACTTTTTCACCCAATCTTGATGATACTTTCAGGGAATGATCAGTACACCAATCCCACTTGGCTCACCAAATTTCGTTCTTCTAGGTTACACCGTTCGTTTGCAGTAACCGTTTTCATTTTGAGGTTTCACTCTGTTTTCTCCTATATGGATACATGTATTTGGAACTCTAAATCAAACACGGTTTGTGCTAGCTCTTTGAAACCTGACCCAATAAAGCAGTTTCAAGTTCTATCTCTATAGTTTGTTTGCTGTAGATGTACCCCTAAGCAGAGACTGGCGACAATCACTTTTATGGAAAGGGGTTGCCAAGCTTCCAAAAAACTACGAGTTGCCTGAAATCTCACCAAACTCTTTTTCACCCAATCTTGATGATACTTTCAGGGAATGATCAGTACACCAATCCCACTTGGCTCACCAAATTTCGTTCTTCTAAGTTAAACTGTTCGTTTGCAGTAACCGTTTACATTTTGAGGTTTCACTCTGTATTCTCCTATATGGATACATGTATTTGGAACTCTAATTCTAACACTGTTTCTAGTAGCTCTTTGAAGCTTGACCCAATAAAGCAGTTTCAAGTTCTATCTCTATGGTTTGTTTGCTGTTTATGTAGTCCTAAGCAGAGACTGGCGAGAATCACTTTCATGGAAATGGGTTGCCAAGTTCCAAAAAACTACGAGTTGCCTGAAATCTCAGCAAACACTTTTTCACCCAATCTTGATGATACTTTCAGGGAATGATCAGTACACCAATCCCACTTGGCTCACCAAATTTAGTTCTCCTAGGTTAAACCGTTCGTTTGCAATAACCGTTTTCATTTTGAGGTTTCACTCTGTTTTCTCCTATCGGGATACATGTATTTGGAACTCTAAATCAAACACGGTTTGTGCTAGCTCTTTGAAACTTGACCCAATAAAGCAGTTTCAAGTTCTATCTCTATGGTTTGTTTGTTTTGATGTAGCCCTAAGCAGAAACTGGCGAGAATCACTTTTATGGAAAGGGGTTGTCAAGCTTCCAAAAAACTACGAGTTGCCTGAAATCTCACCAAACACTTTTTCACCCAATCATCCTGATACTTTCAGGGAATGATCAGTACACCAATCCCACTTGGCTCACCAAATTTCGTTCTTCTATGTTAAACCGTTCGTTTGCACTAACCGTTTTCATTTTGAGGTTTCACTCTGTTTTTTCCTAAAGGGATACATGTATTTGGAATTCTAAATGAAACACGGTTGGTGCTAGCTCTTTGAAACTTGACCCAATAAAGCAGTTTCAAGTTCTATGTCTATGGTTTTTTTGCTGTTTATGTAGCCCTAAGCTGAGACTGGCGAGAATCACTTTCATTTTAAGGGGTTGACAAGCTTCCAAAAAACTACGAATTGCCTGAAATCTCAGCAAACACTTTTTCACCCAATCTTGATGATACTTTCAGGGAATGATCAGTACACCAATCCCACTTGGCTCACCAATTTTCGTTCTTCTAGGTTAAACCGTTCGTTTACAGTAACCATTTTCATTTTTGAGGTTTCACTCTGTTTTCTCTTATGCGGATACATGTATTTGGAACTCTAATTCAAACACGGTTTCTGGTAGCTCTTTAAAAATTGACCAAATAAAGCAGTTGCAAGTTCTATCTCTATGGTTTGTTTGCTGTTGATGTAGCCCTAAGCAGAGACTGGCGAGAAAAACTTTCATGAAAAGGTGTTGCCAAGCTTCCAAAAAACTACGAGTTGCCTGAAATCTCAGCAAACACTTTTTCACCCAATCGTCCTGATACGTTCAGGGAATGATCAGTACACCAATCCCACTTGTTTCACCAAATTTCTTTATTCCAGGTTAAACCGTTCGTTTGCAGTAACCGTTTTAATTTGAGGTTTCACTCTGTTTTCTCTTATACGGATACATGTATTTGGAACTCTAAATCAAACACGGTTTGTGCTAGCTCTTTGAAACTTGACCCAATAAAGCAGTTTCAAGTTCTATGTCTATGGTTTGTTTGCTGTTGATGTAGCCCTAAGCAGAGACTGGCTAGAATCACTTTCATGGAAAGGGGTTGCCAAGCTTCCAAAAAACTACGAGTTGCCTGAAATCTCAGCAAACACTTTTTCACCCAATCTTGAGGATACTTTCAGGGAATGATCACTACACCAATCCCACTTGGTTCACCAAATTTCGTTCTTCTAGGTTAAACCGTTCGTTTGCAGTAACCGTTTTCATTTTGAGGTTTCACTCTGTTTTCTCCTATACAAATACATGTATTTAGAACTCTAAATCAACACGGTTTGTGCTAGCTCTTTGAAACTTGACCCAATAAAGCAGTTTCACGTTCTATCTCTATGGTTTGTTTGCTGTTGTTGTAGCCCTAAGCAGAGACTGGCAAGAAAAACTTTCATGGAAAGGGGTTGCCAAGCTTCCAAAAATCTACCAGTTGCCCTAAATCTCAGGAAACACTTTTTAACCCAATCTTGATGATACTTTCAGGGAATGATCTGTACACCAATCCCACTTGGTTCAACAAATTTCGTACTTCTAGGTTAAACTGTTCGTTTGCAGTAACCATTTTTATTTTGAGGTTTTACTTTGTTTTCTCCTAAAGGGATTCATGTATTTGGAATTCTAAGTGAAACACGGTTGGTGCTAGCTCTTTGAAACTTGACCCAATAAAGCAGTTTGAAGTTCTATCTCTATGGTTTGTTTGCTGTTGATGTAGCCCGAAGCAGATACTGGCGAGAATCACTTTCATGGAAAGGGGTTGCCAAGCTTCCAAAAAACTACGAGTTTCCTGAAATCTCAGCAAGCACTTTTTCACCCAATCTTGATAATACTTTCAGGGAATGATCAGTACACCAATCCCACTTGGCTCACCAAATTTCGTTCTTCTAGGTTAAACCGTTCTATTGCAGTAAACGTTTTCATTTTGAGGTTTCACTCTGTTTTCTGCTATACGGATACATGTATTTGGAACTCTAAATCAAACACGGTTTGTGCTACCTCTTTGAAACTTGACCCAATAAAGCAGTTTCAAGTTCTATCTCTATGGATTGTTTGCTGTTGATGTAGCCCTAAGCAGAGACAGGCGAGAATCACTTTCATGGAACGGGGTTGACAAGCTTCCAAAAAACTACGAGGTCCCTGATATCTTAGCAAACACTTTTTCACCCAATCTTGATGATACTTTCAGGGAATGATCAGTACACCAATCCCACTTGGCTCACCAAATTTCGTTCTTCTAGGTTACACCGTTCGTTTGCAGTAACCGTTTTCATTTTGAGGTTTCACTCTGTTTTCTCCTATATGGATACATGTATTTGGAACTCTAAATCAAACACGGTTTGTGCTAGCTCTTTGAAACTTGACACAATAAAGCAGGTTCAAGTTCTATCTCTATGGTTTGTTTGCTGTTGATGTAGCCCTAAGCAGAGACTGGCGAGAATCACTTTCATGGAAAGGAGTTGCCAAGCTTCCAAAAAACTACGAGTTGCCTGAAATCTCAGCAAACACTTTTTCACCCAATCTTGATGATACTTTCAGGGAATGATCAGTACACCAATCCCACTTGGCTCACCAAATTTCGTTCTTCTAGGTTAAACCGTTCGTTTGCAGTAACCGTCTTCATTTTGAGGTTTCACTCTGTTTTATACTGATACATGTATTTGGAACTCTAAATCAAACACGGTTTGTGCTAGCTCTTTGAAACGTGACCCAATAAAGCAGTTTCAAGTTCTATCTCTATGGTTTGTTTGCTGTTGATGTAGCCCTAAGCAGAGACTGGCGAGAATCACTTTCATGGAAAGGGGTTGCCAAGCTTCCAAAATACTACGAGGTTCCTGAAATCTCAGCAAAACCTTTTTCACCCAATCTTAATGATACTTTCAGGGAATGATCAGTACACCAATCCTACTTGGCTCAACAAATTTCGTTCTTCTAGGATAAACCGTTCGTTTGCAGTAACCGTTTTCATTTTGAGGTTTCACTCTGTTTTCTCCTATACGGATACATGTATTTGGAACTCTAAATCAAACACGGTTTGTGCTAGCTCTTTGAAACTTGACCCAATGAAGCAGTTTCAAGTTCTATCTTTATGGTTTGTTTGCTGTTGATGTAGCCCTAAGCAGAGACTGGCGAGAATCACTTTCATGGAAAGGGGTTGCCAAGCTTCCAAAAAACTACGAGTTGCCTGAAATCTCAGCAACCACTTTTTCACCCAATCTTGATCATACTTTCAGGAATGATCAGTACACCAATCCCACTTGGCTCACCAAATTTCGTTCTTCTAGGTTAAACCGTTCTTTTGCAGTAAACGTTTTCATTCTGAGGTTTCACTCTGTTTTCTCCTATACGGATACATGTATTTGGAACTCTAAATCAAACACGGTTTGTGCTAGCTTTTGAAACTTGACCCAATAAAGCAGTTTCAAGTTCTATCTCTACTGTTTGTTTTCTGTTGATGTAGCCCTAAGCAGAGACTGGCGAGAATCACTTTCAGGGAAAGGGTTGCCAAGCTTCCAAAAAACTAGGAGTTGCCTGAAATCTCAGCAAAAACTTTTTCACCCAATCTTGATGATACTTTCAGGGAATGATCAGTACACCAATCTCACTTGGCTCACCAAATTTCGTTCTTCTAGGTTAAACTGTTCGTTTGCAGTAACCGTTTTCATTTTGAGGTTTCACTCTGTTTTCTCCTATATGGATACATGTATTTGGAACTCTAAATCAAACACGGTTTGTGCCAACTCTTTGAAACTTGACCCAATAAAGCAGTTTCAAGTTCTATCTCTATGGTTTGTTTGCTGTTATGTAGTCCTAAGCAGAGACTGGTGAGAATCACTTTCACAGAAAGGGTTGCAAAGCATCCAAAAAACTACGAGTTTCCTGAAATCTCAGCAAACACTTTTTCACCCAATCTTGATAATACTTTCAGGGAATGATCAGTACACCAATCCCACTTGGCTCACCAAATTTCGTTCTTCTAGGTTAAACCGTTCGTTTGCAGTAACCATCTTCATTTTGAGGTTTCACTCTGTTTTCTCTTATACTGATATATGTATTTGGAACTCTAAATCAATCACGGTTTGTGCTAGCTTTTGAAACTTGACCCAATAAAGCAGTTTCAAGTTCTATCTCTATGGTTTGTTTGCTATTGATGTAGTTTTAAGCAGATACTGGCGAGAATCACTTTCATGGAAAGGGGTTGCCAAGCTTCCAAAAAACTACGAGTTTCCTGAAATCTCAGCAACCACTTTTTCACCCAATCTTGATGATACTTTCAGGGAATGATCAGTACACCAATCCCACTTAGCTCACCAAATTTCGTTCTTCTAGGTTAAACCGTTCGTTTGCAGTAACCGTTTTCATTTTGAGGTTTCACTCTCTTTTATCCTATACAGATACATGTATTTGGAACTCTAAATCAAACACGGTTTGTGCTAGCTCTTTGAAACTTGACCCAATAAAGCAGTTTCAAGTTCTATCTTTATGGTTTGTTTGCTGTTGATGTAGCCCTAAGCAGAGACTGGCGAGAATCACTTTCATGGAAAGGGGTTGCCAAGCTTCCAAAAAACTACGAGTTGCCTGAAATCTCAGCAACCACTTTTTCACCCAATCTTGATGATACTTTCAGGGAATGATCAGCACACCAATCCCACTTGGCTCACCAAATTTCGTTCTTCTAGGTTAAACCGTTCTTTTGCAGTAAACGTTTTCATTCTGAGGTTTCACACTGTTTTCTCCTATACGGACACATGTATTTGGAACTCTAAATCAAACCCGGTTTGTGCTAGCTTTTTGAAACTTGACCCAATAAAGCAGTTTCAAGTTCTATCTCTACTGTTTGTTTTCTGTTGATATAGCCCTAAGCAGAGACTGGCGAGAATCACTCTCAGGGAAAGGGTTGCCAAGCTTCCAAAAAACTAGGAGTTGCCTGAAATCTCAGCAAAAACTTTTTCACCCAATCTTATTGATACTTTCAGGGAATGATCAGTACACCAATCTCACTTGGCTCACCAAATTTCGTTCTTCTAGGTTAAACCGTTCGTTTGCAGTAACCGTTTACATTTTGAGGTTTCACTCTGTTTTCTCCTATACAGATACATGTATTTGGAACTCTAAATCAAACACGGTTTGTGCTAGCTCTTTGAAACTTGACCCAATGAAGCAGTTTCAAGTTGTATCTCTATGGTTTGTTTGCTGTTGATGTAGCCCTAAGAAGAGACTGGCGAGAATCACTTTCACAGAAAGGTTTGCCAAGCTTCCAAAAAACTACGAGTTTCCTGAAATCTCAGCAAACACTTTTTCACCCAATCGTGATGATACTTTCAGGGAATGATCAGTACACCAATCCCACTTGGCTCACCAAATTTCGTTCTTCTAGGTTAAACCGTTCTTTTGCAGTAAACGTTTTCATTTTGAGGTTTCACTCTGTTTTCTCCTATACGGATACATGTATTTGGAACTCTAAATCAAACACGGTTTGTGCTAGCTTTTTGAAACTTGACCCAATAAAGCAGTTTCAAGTTCTATCTCAGTTGTTTGTTTGCTGTTAATGTAGCCCTAAGCAGAGACTGGCGAGAATCACATTCATGGAAAGGGGTTGCCAAGCTTCCAAAAACTACGAGTTGCCTGAAATCTCAGCAAACACTTTTTCACCCAATCGTGATGATACTTTCAGGGAATGATCAGTACACCAATCCAACTTGGCTCACCAAATTTCGTTCTTCTAGGTTAAACCGTTCGTTTGCAGTAACGGTTTTCATTTTGAGGTTCACTCTGTTTTCTCCTATACGGATTCATGTATTTGGAACTCTAAATCAAACACGGTTTGTGCTAGCTCTTTGAAACTTGACCCAATAAAGCAGTTTCAAGTTCTATCTTTATGGTTTATTTGCTCTTTATGTAGTCCTAAGCAGAGACTGGCGAGAATCACTTTCATGGAAAGGGGTTGCCAAGCTTCCAAAAAACTACGAGTTGCCTGAAATCTCAGCAAACACTTTTTCACCCAATCTAGATGATACTTTCAGGGAATGATCAGTACACCAATCCCAGTTGGCTCACCAAATTTCGTTCTTCTATGTTAAACCTTTCGTTTACAGTAACCGTTTTCATTTTGAGGTTTCACTCTGTTTTCTCCTATACGGATACATGTATTTGGAACTCTAATTCAAACACCGTTAGTGCTAGCTCTTTGAAAGTTGACCCAATAAAGCAGTTTCAAGTTCTGTCTCTATGGTTTGTTTGCTGTTGATGTAGCCATAAGCAGAGACTGGCGAGAAAAACTTTCATGGAAAGGGGTTGCCAAGCTTCCAAAAAACTACCTGTTGCCTGAAATCTCAACAAACACTTTTTCACCCAATCTTGATGATACTTTCAATGAATGATCAGTACACCAATCCCACTTGGTTCACCAAATTTCGTTCTTCTAGGTTAAACCGTTCGTTTGCAGTAACCGTTTGCATTTTGAGGTTTCACTCTGTTTTCTAAAATACGAATAAATGTATTTGGAACTCTAAATCAAACACGGTTTGTGCTAGCTCTTTGAAACTTGACCCAATAAAGCAGTTTCAAGTTCTATCTGTATGGTTTGTTTGTTGTTGATGTAGCCCTAAGCAGAGACTGGCGAGAATCACTTTCATGGAAAGAAGTTGCCAAGCTTCCAAAATACTAAGAGTTTCCTGAAATCTCAGCAAACACTTTTTCACCCAATCTTGATGATACTTTCAGGGAATGATCAGTACACCAATCCCACTTGGCTCACCAAATTTCGTTCTTCTAGGTTAAACCGTTCGTTTGTAGTAACCGTTTTCATTTTGAGGTTTCACTCTGTTTTCTCCTATATGGATACATGTATTTGGAACTCTAAATCAAACACGGTTTGTGCTAGCTCTTTGAAACTTGACCCAATAAAGCAGTTTCAAGTTCTATCTCTATGGTTTGTTTGCTGCTGATGTAGCCCTAAGCAGAGACTGGCGAGAATCACTTTCACAGAAAGGGGTTGCCAAGTTTCCAAAAAACTACGAGTTGCCTGAAATCTCAGCAAACACTTTTCACCCAATCTTGTTGATATTTTCAGGGAATGATCAGTACACCAATCCCACTTGGCTCAGCAAATTTCTTTCTTCTAGGTTAAACCGTTCGTTTGCAGTAACCGTTTTCATTTTGAGGTTTCACTCTGTTTTCTCCTATACGGATACATGTATTTGGAACTCTAAATCAAACACGGTTTGTGCTAGCTCTTTGAAACTTGACCCAATAGAGCAGTTTCAAGTTCTAACTCTCTGGTTTGTTTGCTGTTGATGTAGCCCTAAGCAGAGACTTGCGAGAATAACTTTCACAGAAAGGAGTTTCCAAGCTTCCAAAAAACTCCGAGTTGCCTGAAATCTCAGCAAACACTTTTTCTCCCAATCTTGATGATACTTCCAGGGAATGATCAGTACACCAATCCCACTTGGCTAACCAAATTTCGTTCTTCTAGGTTAAACCGTTCGTTTGCAGTAACCGTTTGCATTTTGAGGTTTCACTCTGTTTTTTTCTCAAAAATACATGTATTTGGAACTCTAAATCAAACACGGTTTGTGCTAGCTCTTTGAAACTTGACCCAATAAAGCAGTTTCAAGTTCTATCTCTATGATTTGTTTTCTGTTGATGTAGCCCTAAGCAGAGACTGGCGAGAATAAATTATATGGAAAGGGGTTGCCAAGCTTCCAAAAAACTACGAGTTTCTTGAAATCTCAGCAAACACTTTTTCAACCAATCTTGATGATACTTTCAGGGAATGATCCGTACACGAATCCCTCTTGGCTCACCAAATTTCGTTCTTCTAGGTTAAACCGTTCGTTTGAAATAACCGTTTGATTTGAGGTTTCACTCTGTTTTCTCCTATACTAATACTTGTATTTGGAACTCTAAATCAAACACGGTTTGTGCTAGCTCTTTGAAACTTGACCCAATAAAGCAGTTTCAAGTTCTATCTCTATGGTTTGTTTTCTGTTGATGTAGCCCTAAGCAGAGACTGGCGTGAATCACTTTCATGGAAAGGGGTTGCCAAGCTTCCAAAAAACTACGAGTTGCCTGAAATCTCAGCAAACACTTTTTCACCCAATCTTGATGATACTTTCAGGGAATGATCAGTACACCAATCCCACTTGGCTCACCAAATTTCGTTCTTCTAGGTTAAACCGTTCGTTTGCAGTAACCGTTTTCATTTTGAGGTTTCACTCTGTTTTCTCCTATACGGATACATGTATTTGGAACACTAAATCGAACACGGGTTGTGCTCGCTCTTTGAAACTTGACCCAATAAAGCAGTTTCAAGTTCTATCTCAGTGGTTTGTTTGCTGTTGATGTAGCCCTAAGCAGAGACTGGCGAGAATCACTTTCATGAATAGGGGTTGCCAAGCTTCCAAAAACTACGAGTTGCCTGAAATCTCAGCAACCACTTTTTCACCCAATCTTGATGATACTTTCTGGGAATGATCAGTACACCAATCCCACTTGGCTCACCAAATTTCGTTCTTCTAGGTTAAACCGTTCGTTTGCAGTAACCGTTTTCATTTTGAGGTTTCACTATGTTTTCTCCTATATGGATACATGTATTTGGAACTCTAAATCAAACACGGTTTGTGCTAGCTATTTGAAACTTGACCAAATAAAGCAGTTTCAAGTTCTATCTCTATGGTTTGTTTGCTGTTGATGTGGCCCTAAGCAGAGACTGGCGAGAATCACTTTCATGGAAAGGGGTTGCCAAGCTTCCAAAAAAAGACGAGTTGCCTGAAATCTCAGCAAAGACTTTTTCACCCAATCTTGATGATACTTTCAGGGAATGATCAGTACACCAATTTCACTTGGCTCACAAAATTTCGTTCTTGTAGGTTAAACCGTTCGTTTGCATTAACCGTTTTCATTTTGAGGTTTCACTCTGTTTTCTCCAATACGGATACATGTATTTGGAACTCTAAATCAAACACGGTTTTTGCTAGCTCTTTGAAACGTGACCCAATAAAGCAGTTTCAAGTTCTGTCTCTATGGTTTGTTTGCTGTTGATGTAGCCCTAAGCAGAGATTCACGAGAATCACTTTCATTGAAATGGGTTGCCAAGCTTCCAAAAAACTACGAGTTGCCTGAAATCTCAGCAAACACTTTTTCACCCAATCTTGATGATACTTTCAGGGAATGATCAGTACACCAATCCCACTTGGCTCACCAAATTTCGTTCTTCTAGGTTAAACCGTTCGTTTGCAGTAACCATTTTCATTTTGAGGTTTCACTCTCTTTTCTCCTATATGGATACATGTATTTGGAACTCTAAATCAAACACGATTTGTGCTAGCTCTTTGAAACTTGACCCAATAAAGCAGTTTCAAGTTCTATCTCAGTGGTTTGTTTGCTGTTGATGTAGCAGTAAGCAGAGACTGGCGAGAATCACTTTAATGGAAAGGGGTTGCCAAGCTTCCAAAAAACTACGAGTTCCCTGAAATCTCAGCAAACACTTTTTCACCCAATCTTGATGATACTTTCAGGGAATGATCAGTACACCAATCCCACTTGGCTCACCAAATTTCGTTCTTCTAAGTTAAACCGTTTATTTGCAGTAACCGTTTTTATTTTGAGGTTTCACTCTGTTTTCTCCTATATAGATACATGCATTTGGAACTCTAAATCAAACACGGTTTCTGCTAGCTCTTTGAAACTTGACCCAATAAAGCAGTTTCAAGTTCTATCTCTTTGGTTTTTTTGCTGTTGATGTAGCCCTAAGCAGAGACTGGCGAGAATCACTTTCATGGAAAGAGGTTGCCAAGCTTCCAAAAAACTACGAGTTTCCTGAAATCTCAGCAAACACTTTTTCAACCAATCTTAATGATACTTTCAGGGAATGATCAATACACCAATCCCACTTGGCTCACCAATTTTTGTTCTTCTAGGTTAAACCATTCGTTTGCAGTAAGCGTTTTCATTTTGAGGTTTCACTCTGTTTTCTCCTATACGGATACATGTATTTGGAACTCTAAATCAAACACGGTTTGTGCTAGCTCTTTGAAACGTGACCCAATAAAGCAGTTTCAATTCTATCTCTATGGTTTGTTTGCTGTTGATGTAGCCCTAAGCAGAGACTGGCGAGAATCACTTTCATGGAAAGGAGTTGCCAAGCTTCCAAAAAACTACGAGTTGCCTGAAATCTCAGCAAACACTTTTTCATCCAACTTGATGAAACTTTCAGGTAATGATCAGTACACCAATCCCACTTGGCTCACCAAATTTCCTTCTTATAGGTTAAACCGTCCGTTTGCAGTAACCGTTTTCATTTTGAGGTTTCACTCTGTTTTCTTCTATATGGATACATGTGTTTGGAACTCTAAATCAACACGGTTTGTTGTAGCTCTTTGAAACTTGACCCAATAAAGCAGTTTCAAGTTCTATCTCTATGGTTTGTTTGCTGTTGATATAGCCCTAAGCAGAGAGTGGCGAGAATCACTTTCATGGAAAGGGGTTGCCAAGCTTCCAAAAAACTACGAGTTTCCTGTAATCTCAGCAACCACTTTTTCACCCAATCTTGATGATACTTTCAGGGAATGATCAGTACACCAGTCCCACATGGCTCACCAAATTTAGTTCTTCTAGGTTAAACCGTTCGTTTGCAGTAACCGTTTTCATTTTGAGGTTTCACTCTGTTTTTTCCTATACGGATACATGTATTTGGAACTCAAAATCAAACAAGGTTTGTGCTAGCTCTTTGAAACCTGACACAATAAAGCAGTTTCAAGTTCTGTCTCTATGGTTTGTTTGCTGTTGATGGAGCCCTAAGCAGAGACTGGCGAGAATCACTTTCGTGGAAAGTGGTTGCCAAGCTTCCGAAAAACTACGAGTTGCCTGAAATCTCAGCAACCACTTTTTCACCCAATCTTGATGATACTTTCAGAGAATGATCAGTACACCAGTCCCACTTGGCTCACCAAATTTTGTTCTTCTAGGTTAAACAATTCGTTTGCAGTAACCGTTATCATTTTGAGGTTTCACTCTGTTTTCTCCTATACGGATACATGTATTTGGAACTCTAAATCAAACACGGTTTGTGCTAGGTCTTTGAAACGTGACCCAATAAAGCAGTTTCAAGTTCTATCTCTATGGTTTGTTTGCTCTTGATGTAGCCCTAAGCAGAGACTGGCGAGAATCACTTTCATGGAAAGGAGTTGCCAAGCTTTCAAAAAACTACGAGTTGCCTGAAATCTCAGCAAACACTTTTTCATCCAATCTTGATGATACTTTCAGGTAATGATCAGTACACCAATCCCACTTGGCTCACCAAATTTCCTTCTTCTAGTTTAAACCGTCCGTTTGCAGTAACCGTTTTCATTTTGAGGTTTCACTCTGTTTTCTTCTATATGGATACATGTATTTGGAAATCTAAATCAACACGGTTTGTGCTAGCTCTTTGAAACTTGACCCAATAAAGCAGTTTCAAGTTCTATCTCTATGGTTTGTTTGCTGTTGATATAGCCCTAAGCAGAGACTGGCGAGAATCACTTTCATGGAAAGGGGTTGCCAAGCTTCCAAAAAACTACGAGTTTCTTGTAATCTCAGCAACCACTTTTTCACCCAAAGTTGATGATACTTTCAGGGAATGATCAGTACACCAGTCCCACATGGCTCACCAAATTTAGTTCTTCTAGGTTAAACCGTTCGTTTGCAGTAACCGTTTTCATTTTGAGGTTTCACTCTGTTTTCTCCTATACGGATACATGTATTTGGAACTCTAAATCAAACACGGTTTGTGCTTGCTCTTTGAAACCTGACCCAATAAAGCAGTTTCAAGTTCTGTCTCTATGGTTTGTTTGCTGTTGATGGAGCCCTAAGCAGAGACTGGCGAGAATCACTTTCATGGAAAGGGGTTGCCAAGCTTCCGAAAAACTACGAGTTGCCTGAAATCTCAGCAACCACTTTTTAACCCAATCTTGATTATACTGTCAGGGAATGATCAGTATACCAGTCCCACTTGGCTCACCAAATTTAGTTCTTCTAGGTTAAACCGTTCGTTTGCAGTAACCGTTTTCATTTTGAGGTTTCACTCTGTTTTCTCCTATACAAATACATGTATTTGGAACTCTAAATCAAACACGGTTTGTCCTAGCTCTTTGAAACCTGACCCAATAAAGCAGTTTCAAGTTCTGTCTCTATGGTTTGTTTGCTGTTGATGGAGCCCTAAGCAGAGACTGGCGAGAATCACTTTCATGGAAAGGGGTTGCCAAGCTTCCGAAAAACTACGAGTTGCCTGAAATCTCAGCAACCACTTTTTAACCCAATCTTGATTATACTGTCAGGGAATGATCAGTATACCAGTCCCACTTGGCTCACCAAATTTAGTTCTTCTAGGTTAAACCGTTCGTTTGCAGTAACCGTTTTCATTTTGAGGTTTCACTCTGTTTTCTCCTATACAAATACATGTATTTGGAACTCTAAATCAAACACGGTTTGTCCTAGCTCTTTGAAACCTGACCCAATAAAGCAGTTTCAAGTTCTGTCTCTATGGTTTGTTTGCTGTTGATGGAGCCCTAAGCAGAGACTGGCGAGAATCACTTTCATGGAAAGGGGTTGCCAAGCTTCCAAAAAACTACGAGTTGCCTGAAATCTCAGCAACCCCTTTTTCACCCAATCTTGATGATACTTTCAGGGAATGATCAGTACACTAATCCCTCTTGGCTCACCAAATTTCGTTCTTCTAGGTTAAACCGTTCATTTGCCATAACCGTTTTCATTTTGAGGTTACACTCTGTTTTCTCCTATACAGATACATGTATTTGGTACTCTAAATCAAACACCGTTTGTGGTAGCTCTTTGAAACCTGACCCAATAAAGCAGTTTCAAGTTCTGTCTCTATGGTTTTTTTGCTGTTGATGGAGCCCTAAACAGAGACTGGCGAGAATCACTTTCATGGAAAGGGGTTGCCAAGCTTCCAAAAAACTATGAGTTGCCTGAAATCTCAGCAACCACTTTTTAACCCAATCTTGATGATACTTTCAGGGAATGATCAGTACACCAATCCCTCTAGGCTCACCAAATTT
Organism: Ictidomys tridecemlineatus; assembly: GCF_052094955.1. Classification (NCBI taxonomy): domain Eukaryota; kingdom Metazoa; phylum Chordata; class Mammalia; order Rodentia; family Sciuridae; genus Ictidomys; species Ictidomys tridecemlineatus. The sequence goes on from NW_027521001.1 coordinate 130,507, forward strand.
CGTTCTTCTAGGTTTAACCGTTCGTTTGCAGTAACCGTTTTCATTTTGAGGTTTCACTCTGTTTTCTCCTATACGGATATATGTATTTGGAACTCTAAATCAACACGGTTTGTGCTAGCTCTTTGAAACTTGACCAAATAAAGCTGTTTCACGTTCTATCTCTATGGTTTGTTTGCTGTTGATGTAGCCCTAAGCATAGACTGGCGAGAATGACATTCATGGAAAGGGGTTGCCAAGCTTCCAAAAAACTACGAGTTTATTGAAATCTCAGCAACCACTTTTTCACCCAATCTTGATGATACTTTCAGGGAATGATCAGTACACCAGTCCCACTTGGCTCACCAAATTTTGTTCTTCTAGGTTAAACCGTTCGTTTGCAGTAACCGTTTACATTTTGAGGTTTCACTCTGTTTTCTCCTATACGGATACATGTATTTGGAACTCTAAATCAAACACGGTTTGTGCTAGCCCTTTGAAAAGTGACCCAATAAAGCAGTTTCAAGTTCTATCTCTATGGTTTGTTTGCTGTTGATGTAGCCCGAAGCAGAGACTGGCGAGAATCACTTTCATGGAAAGGAGGTGCCAAGCTTCCAAAAAACTACGAGTTTCCTGAAATCTCAGCAAACACTTTTTCATCCAAACTTGATGATACTTTCAGGTAATGATCAGTACACCAATCCCACTTGGCTCACAAAATTTCCTTCTTCTAGGTTAAACTGTCCGTTTGCAGTAACCGTTTTCATTTTGACGTTTCACTCTGTTTTCTTCTATATGGATACATGTATTTGGAACTCTAAATCAACATGGTTTGTGCTAGCTCTTTGAAACTTGACCCAATAAAGCAGTTTCAAGTTCTATCTCTATGGTTTGTTTGCTGTTGATGTAGCCCTAAGCAGAGACTGGCGAGAATCACTTTCATGGAAATGGGTTGCCAAGCTTCCAAAAAACTACGAGTTTCCTGTAATCTCAGCAACCACTTTTTCACCCAATCTTGATGATACTTTCAGGGAATGATCAGTACACCAGTCTCACATGGCTCACCAAATTTAGTTCCTCTAGGTTAAAGCGTTCGTTTGCAGTAACCGTTTTCATTTTGAGGTTTCACTCTGTTTTCTCCTATACGGATACATGTATTTGGAACTCTAAATCAAACATGGTTTGTGCTAGCTCTTTGAAACTTGACCCAATACTCAGTTTCCAGTTCTGTCTCTATGGTGTGTTTGCTGTTGATGGAGCCCAACGCAGAGACTGGCGAGAATCACTTTCATGGAAAGGGGTTGCCAAGCTACCTAAAAACTACGAGTTGCTTGAAATCTCAGCAACCACTTTTTCACCCATTCTTGATGATACTTTCAGGGAATGATCAGTATACCAATCCCACTTGGCTACCCAATTTTTGTTTTCTAGGATAAACCTTTCCTTTGCAGTAACCGTTTTCATTTTGAGGTTTCACTCTGTTTTCTCCTATACGGATACATGTATTTGGAACTCTAAATCAAACACGGTTTGTGCTAGCTCTTTAAAACTTGACACAATAAAGCAGTTTCAAGTTATGTGTATATGGTTTGTTTGTTGTTGATAGAGCCCTAAGCAGAGACTGGCGAGAATCACTTTCATGGAAAGGGGTTGCCAAGCTTCCAAAAAACTACGAATTGCTTGAAATCTCAGCAAACACTTTTTCACCCAATGTTGATGATACTTTCAAGGAATGATCAGTACACCAATTTCACTTGGCTCACCAAATGTCGTTCTTCTAGGTTAAACCGTTCGTTTGCAGTAACCGTTTTCATTTTGAGGTTTCACTCTGTTTTCTCCTATACGGATACATTTATTTGGAACTCTAAATCAAACACGGTTTGTGCTAGCTCTTTGAAACCTGACCCAATAAAGCAGTTTCAAGTTCTATCTCTATGGTTTGTTTGCTGTTTATGTAGCCCTAAGCAGAGACTGGCGAGAATCACTTTCATGGAAAGGAGTTGCCAAGCTTCCAAATAACTACGAGTTTCCTGAAATCTCAGCAAACACTTTTTCACCCAATCTTGATGATACTTTCAGGGAATGATCAGTACACCAATCCTACTTGGCTCACCAAATTTCATTATTCTAGGTTAAACCGTTCGTTTGCAGTTACCGTTTTCATTTTGAGGTTTCACTCTGTTTTCTCCTATACGGATACATGTATTTGGAACTCTAAATCAAACACGGTTTGTGCTAGCTCTTTGAAACTTGACGCAATAAAGCAGTTTCAACTTCTATCTCTATGGTTTATTTGCTTTTGATGGAGCCCTAAGTAGAGACTGGCGAGAATCACTTTCATGAAAAGGGGTTGCCAAGTTCCAAAAAACTACGAGTTTCCTGAAATCTCAGCAAACACTTTTTCACACAATCTTGATAATACTTTCAGGGAATGATCAGTACACCAGTCCCACTTGGCTCACCAAATTTCGTTCTTCTAGGTTAAACCGTTCGTTTGCAGTAACCGTTTTCATTTTGAGGTTTCACTCTGTTTTCTCCTATACGGATACATGTATTTGGAACTCTAAATCAAACACGGTTTGTGCTAGCTCTTTGAAACTTGACCCAATAAAGCAGTTTCAACTTCTGTCTCTATGGTTTGTTTGCCGTTCATGGAGCTCTAAGCAGAGACTGGCAAGAATCACTTTCATTGAAAGGGGTTGCCAAGCTTCCAAAAAACTACGAGTTGCCTGAAATCTCAGCAAACACTTTTTCACCCAATCTTGATGATACTTTCAGGGAATGATCAGTACACCAATCTCACTTGGCTCACCAAATTTTGTTCTTCTACGTTAAACCGTTCTTTTGCAGTAACCATTTTCATTTTGAGGTTTCACTCTGTTTTCTCCTATACGGATACATGTATTTGGAACTCTAAATCAAACACGGTTTGTGCTAGCTCTTTGAAACGTGACCCAATAAAGCAGTTTCAAGTTCGGTCTCTATGGTTTGTTTGCTGTTGATGGAGCCCTAAGCAGAGACTGGCGAGAATCACTTTCATTGAAAGGGGTTGCCAAGCTTCCAAAAAACTACGAGTTTCCTGAAATCTCAGTAAACACTTTTTCACCCAATCGTCCCGATACGTTCAGGGAATGATCAGTACACCAATCCCACTTGGCTCACCAAATTTCGTTCTTCTACGTTAAACCGTTCGTTTGCAGTAACCGTTTCCATTTTGAGGTTTCACTCTGTTTTCTCCTATATGGATACATTTATTTGGAACTCTAAATCAAACACGGTTTGTGCTAGCTCTTTGAAACCTAACACAATAAAGCAGTTTCAAGTTCTGTCTGTATGGTTTGTTTTCTGTTGATGGAGCCCTAAGCAGAGACTGGCGAGAATCACTTTCATGGAAAGGGGTTTCCAAGCTTCCAAAAAACTACGAGTTGCCTGAAACCTCAGCAAACACTTTTTCATCCAATCGTCCTGATAATTTCAAGGAATGATCAGTACACCAATCCATCTTGGCTCACCAAATTTCGTTCTTCTACGTTAAACCGTTCGTTTGCAGTAACCATTTTCATTTTGAGGTTTCACTCTGTTTTCTCCTATACGGATACATGTGTTTCGAACTCTAAATCAAACAAGGTTTGTGCTAGCTCTTTGAAACTTGACCCAATAAAGCAGTTTCACATTCTTTCACTATGGTTTGTTTGCTGTTGATATAGCCCTAAGCAGAGACTGGCGAGGATCACTTTCATCGAAAGGGGTTGCCAAGCTTCCAAAAAACTACAAGTTGCCTGATATCTCAGCAAACACTTTTTCACCCAATCTTGATGATACTTTCAGGGAATGATCAGTACACCAATCCCACTTGGCTCACCAAATTTCGTTCTTCTAGGTTAAACCGTTCGTTTGCAGTAACCGTTTTCATTTTGAGGTTTCACTCTGTTTTCTCCTATACGGATACATGTATTTGGAACTCTAAATCAAACACGGTTTGTGCTAGCTCTTTGAAACTTGACCCAATGAAGCAGTTTCAAGTTCTATCTCTATGGTTTGTTTGCTGTTGATGTAGCCCTAAGCAGAGACTGGCGAGAATAACTTCCATGGAAAGGGGTTGCCAAGCTTCCAAAAAACTACGAGTTTCCTCAAATCTCAGCAAACACTTTTTCACCCAATCTTGATGATACTTTCAGGGAATTATCAGTACACCTTTTCCACTTGACTCACCAAATTTCGTTCTTCTAGGTTAAACCGTTCGTTTGCAGTAACCGTTTTCATTTGGAGGTTTCACTCTGTTTTCTCCTATACGGATACATGTATTTGGAACTCTAAATCAAACACGGTTTGTGCTAGCTCTTTGATATTCAACAAATAAAGCAGTTTCAAGGTCTGTCTCTATGGTTTGTTTGCTGTTGATGTAGCCCTAAGCAGAGACTTGCGAGAATAACTTTCTTGGAAAGAAGTTGCAAAGCTTCCAAAAAACTAGGAGTTGCCTGAAATCTCAGCAAACACTTTTCGCCCAATCTTGATGATACTTTCAGGGAATGTTCAGTACACAAATCCCACTTGGCTCACCAAATTTCGTTCTTCTAGGTTAAACCGTTCGTTTGCAGTAACCGTTTTCATTTTGAGGTTTCACTCTGTTTTCTCCTATACGGATACATGTATTTGGAACTCTAAATCAAACACGGTTTGTGCTAGCTCTTTGAAACTTGACCTAATAAAGCAGTTTCAAGTTCTATGTCTACGGTTTGATAGCTGTTGATGTAGCCCTAAGCAGAGACTGGCGAGAATCACTTTCATGGAAAGGGGTTGCCAAGCTTCCAAAAAACTGCGAGTTGCCAGAAATCTCAGAAACCACTTTTTCACCCAATCTTGATGATACTTTCAGGGAATGATCAGTAGACCAATCCCACTTGGCTCACCAAATTTCGTTCTTTTAGGTTAAACCGTTCGTTTGCAGTAACCGTTTTCATTTGGAGGTTTCACTCTTTTTCTTCTATATGGATACATGTATTTGGAACTCTAAATCAAACACGGTTTGTGCTAGCTCTTTGAAACTTGACCCAATAAAGCAGTTTCAAGTTCTACCTCTATGGTTTGTTTGCTGTTGATGTAGCCCTAAGCAAAGACTGGCGAGAATCACTTTCATGGAAAGGGTTTGCCAAGCTTCCAAAAAACTACGAGTTGCCTGAAATCTCAGCAAACACTTTTTCACCCAATCTTGATGATACTTTCAGGGAATGATCAGTACACTAATCCCACTTGGCTCACGAAATTTCGTTCTTCTAGGTTAAACCGTTCGTTTGCAGTAACCATTTTTATTTTGAGGTTTCACTCTGTTTTCTCCTATAGGGATACATGTATTTGGAACTCTAAGTCAAACATGGTTTGTGCTAGCTCTTTGAAACTTGACCCAATATAGCAGTTTCAAGTTCTATCTCTATGGTTTGTTTGCTGTGGATGGAGGCCGAAGCAGAGACTGGCGAGAATCACTTTCATGGAAAGGGGTTGCCAAGCTTCCAAAAAACTACGAGTTGCCTGAAATCTCAGCAAACACTTTTTCACCCAATCTTGATGAGACTTTCAGGGAATGATCAGTACACCAATCCCACTTGGCTCACCAAATTTCGTTCTTCTAGGTTAAACCGTTCGTTTGCAGTAACCGTTTTCATTTTGAGGTTTCACTCTGTTCTCTCCTATATGGATAAATGGATTTTGAACTCTAAATCAAACACGGTTTGTGCTAGCTCTTTGAAACTTCACCCAATAAAGCAGTTTCAAGTTCTATCTCTATGGTTTGTTTGCTGTTGATGTAGCCCTAAGCAGAGACTGGCGAGAATCACTTTCATGGAAAAAAGTTGCCAAGCTTCCAAAAAACTAGGAGTTTTCTGAAATCTCAGCAAACACTTTTTCACCCAATCTTGATGATACTTTCAGGGAATGATCAGTACACCAATCCCACTTGGCTGACCAAATTTCGTTCTTCTAGGTTAAACCGTTCGTATGCAGTAACCGTTTTCATTTTGAGGTTTCACTGTGTTTTCTCCTATACGGATACATGTATTTGGAACTCTAAATCAAACACGGTTTGTGCTAGCTCTTTAAAACTTGATCCAATGAAGCAGTTTCACGTTCTATCTCTATGGTTTGTTTGCTCTTGATGTAGCCCTAAGCAGAGACTGGCGAGAATCACTTTCATGAAAAGGGGTTGCCAAGCTTGCAAAAAACTACGAGTTGCCTGAAATCTTAGCAAACACTTTTTCACCCCATCTTGATGATACTTTCTGAGAATGATCAGGACACCAATCCCACTTGGCTCACCAAATTTCGTTCTTCTAGGTTAAACCGTTCGTTTGCAGTAACCGTTTTCATTTTGAGGTTTCACTCTGTTTTCTCCTATACGGATACATGTATTTGGAACACTAAATCAAACACGGTTTGTGCTAGCTCTTTGAAACTTGACCCAATAAAGCAGTTTAAAGTTTTATCTCTATGGGTTGTTTGCTGTTATTGTAGCCCTAAGCAGAGAATGGCGAGAAAAACTTTCATGCAAACGGGTTGCCAAGCTTCCAAAAAACTACGAGGTGCCTGAAATCTCAGCAAACACTTTTTCACCCAATCTTGATGATACTTTCTGAGAATGATCAGTACACCAATCCCACTTGGCTCACCAAATTTCGTTCTTCTAGGTTAAACCGTTGGTTTGCAGTAACCGTTTTCATTTGGAGGTTTCACTCTGTTTTCTCCTATACGGATACATGTATTTGGAACTCTAAATCAAGCACGGTTTGTGCTAGCTCTTTGAAACTTGTCCCAATAAAGCAGTTTCAAGTTCTATCTCTATGGTTTGTTTGCTGTTGATGTAGCCCTAAGCAGAGACTGGCGAGAATCACTTTCAAGGAAAGGGATTGCCAGCTTCCAAAAAACTAGGAGTTGCCTAAAATCTCAGCTAACACTTTTTCACCCAATCTTGATGATACTTTCAGGGAATGATCAGTACACCAATCCCACTTGGCTCACCAAATTTCGTTCTTCTAGGTTAAACCGTTCGTTTGCAGTAACCGTTTTCATTTTGAGGTTTCACTCTGTTTTCTCCTATACGGATACATGTATTTGGAACTCTCAATCAAACACGGTTTGTGCTAGCTCTTTGAAACTTGACCCAATAAAGCAGTTTCAAGTTCTATCTCTATGGTTTGTTTGCTGTTGATGTAGCCCTAAGTAGAGACTGGCGAGAATCACTTTCATGGAAAGGGGTTGCCAAGCTTCCAAAAAACTACGAGTTGCCTGAAATCTTAGCAAACACTTTTTCACCCAATCTTGATGATACTTTCAGGGTATGATCAGTACACCATTCCCACTTGGCTCACCAAATTTCGTTCATCTAGGTTAAACCGTTCGTTTGCAGTAACCGTTTTAACTTTGAGGTTTCACTCTGTTTTCTCCTATACAGATACATGTATTTGGAACTCTAAATCAAACACGGTTTGTGCTAGCTCTTTGAAACTTGACCCAATGAAGCAGTTTCAAGTTGTATCTCTATGGTTTGTTTGCTGTTGATGTAGCCCTAAGCAGAGACTGGCGAGAATCACTTTCATGTAAAGGGGTTGCCAAGCTCGCAAAAAACTACGAGTTGCCTGAAATCTCAGCAAACACTTTTTCACCCAATCTTGATGATACTTTCTGAGAATGATCAGTACACCAATCCCACTTGGCTCACCAAATTTCGTTCTTCTAGGTTAAACCGTTCGTTTGCAGTAACCGTTTTCATTTTGAGGTTTCACTCTGTTTTCTCCTATACGGATACAAGTATTTGGAACTCTAAATCAAACACGGTTTGTGCTAGCTCTTTGAAACTTGACCCAATAAAGCAGTTTCAAGTTCTTTCTCTATGGTTTGTTTGCTGTTGATATAGCCCTAAGCAGAGACTGGCGAGGATCACTTTCATCGAAAGGGGTTGCCAAGCTTCCAAAAAACTACGAGTTCCCTGAAATCTCAGCAAACACTTTTTCACCCAATCTTGATGATACTTTCAGGGAATGATCAGTACACTAATACCACTTGTCTCACAAAATATCGTTCTTCTAGGTTAAACCGTTCGTTTGCAGTAACCGTTTTTATTTTGAGGTTTCACTCTGTTTTCTCCTATACGGATACATGTATTTGGAACTCTAAATCAATCACGGTTTGTGCTAGCTCTTTGAAACTTGACCCAATGAAGCAGTTTCAAGTTGTATCTCTATGGTTTGTTTGCTGTTGATGTAGCCCTAAGCAGAGACTGGCGAGAATCACTTTCATGAAAAGGGGTTGCCAAGCTTGCAAAAAACTACGAGTTCCCTGAAATGTCAGCAAACACTTTTTCACCCAATCTTGATGATACTTTCTGAGAATGATCAGTACACCAATCCCACTTGGCTCACCAAATTTCGTTCTTCTAGGTTAAACCGTTCGTTTGCAGTAACCGTTTTCATTTTGAGGTTTCACTCTGTTTTCTCCTATACGGATACAAGTATTTGGAACTCTAAATCAAACACGGTTTGTGCTAGCTCTTTGAAACTTGACCCAATAAAGCAGTTTCAAGTTCTATCTCTATGGTTGGTTTGCTGTTGATGTAGCCCTAAGCAGAGACTGGCGAGAATCACTTTCATGAAAAGGGGTTGCCAAGCTTCCAAAAAACTACGAGTTGCCTGAAATCTTAGCAAACACTTTTTCACCCAATTTTGATGATACTTTAAGGGAATGATCAGTACACCAATCCCACTTGGCTCACCAAATTTCTTTCTTCTAGGTTAAACCGTTCGTTTGCAGTAACCGTTTTCATTTTGAGGTTTCACTCTGTTTTCTCCTATACGGATACATGTATTTGGAACTCTCAATCAAAAACGGTTTGTGCTAGCTCTTTGAAACTTGACAGAATAAAGCAGTTTCACGTTCTTTCTCTATGGTTTGTTTGCTGTTGATATAGCCCTAAGCAGAGACTGGCGAGGATCACTTTCATCGAAAGGGGTTGCCAAGCTTCCAAAAAACTACGAGTTGCCTGAAATCTCAGCAAACACTTTTTCACCCAATTTTGATGATACTTTCAGGGAATGATCAGTACACCAATCCCACTTGGCTCACCAAATTTCGTTCTTCTAGGTTAAACCGTTCGTTTGCAGTAACCGTTTTTATTTTGAGGTTTCACTCTGTTTTCTCCTATACGGATACATGTATTTGGAACTCTAAATCAATCACGGTTTGTGCTAGCTCTTTGAAACTTGACCCAATGAAGCAGTTTCAAGTTCTATCTCTATGGTTTGTTTGCTGATGATGTAGCTCTAAGCAGAGACTGGCGAGAATAACTTCCATGGAAAGGGGTTGCCAAGCTTCAAAAAAACTACGAGTTTCCTTAAATCTCAGCAAACACTTTTTCACCCAATCTTGATGATACTTTCAGGGAATGATCAGTACACCAATCCCACTTTTCTCACCAAATTTCGTTCTTCTAGGTTAAACTGTTCGTTTGCAGTAACCGTTTTCATTTTGAGGTTTCACTCTGTTTTCTCCTATACGGATACATGTATTTGGAACTCTAAATCAAACACGGTTTGTGCTAGCTCTTTGAAACTTGACCCAATAAAGCAGTTTCAAGTTCTATCTCGATGGGTTGTTTGCTGTTGATGTAGCCCTAAGCAGAGACTGGCGAGAATCACTTTCATGAAAAGGGGTTGCCAAGCTTCCAAAAAACTACGAGTTGCCTGAAATCTCAGCAAACACTTTTTCACCCAATCTTGATGATACTTTCAGAGAATGATCAGTATACCAATCCCAGTTGGCTCACCAAATTTCGTTCTTCTAGGTTAAACCGTTGGTTTGCAGTAACCGTTTTCATTTGGAGGTTTCACTCTGTTTTCTCCTATACGGATACATGTATTTGGAACTCTAAATCAAACACGGTTTGTGCTAGCTCTTTGAAACTTGACCCAATAAAGCAGTTTCAAGTTCTATCTCTATGGGTTGTTTGCTGTTGATGTAGCCCTAAGCAGAGACTGGCGAGAATCACTTTCATGGAAAGGGTTTGCCAAGCTTCCAAAAAACTACGAGTTGCCTGAAATCTCAGCAAACACTTTTTCACCCAATCTTGATGATACTTTCAGAGAATGATCAGTATAACAATCCCACTTGGCTCACCAAATTTCGTTCTTCTAGGTTAAACCGTTCGTTTGCAGTAACCGTTTTCACTTTGAGGTTTCACTCTGTTTTCTCCTATACAGATACATGTATTTGGAACTCTAAATCAAACAAGGTTTGTGCTAGCTCTTTGAAACTTGTCCCAATGAAGCAGTTTCAAGTTCTATCTCTATGGTTTGTTTGCTGTTGATGTAGCCCTAAGCAGAGACTGGCGAGAATCACTTTCATGAAAAGGGTTTGCACAGCTTGCAAAAAACTACGAGTTGCCTGAAATCTCAACAAACACTTTTTCACCCAATCTTGATGATACTTTCTGAGAATGATCAGTACACCAATCCCACTTGGATCACCAAATTTCGTTCTTCTAGGTTAAACCGTTCGTTTGCAGTAACCGTTTTCATTTTGAGGTTTCACTCTGTTTTCTCCTATACGGATACATGTATTTGGAACTCTCAATCAAACACGGTTTGTGCTAGCTCTTTGATCTTGACCCAATAAAGCAGTTTCAAGTTCTATCTCTATGGTTTGTTTGCTGTTGATGTAGCCCTAAGCAGAGACTGGCGAGAATCACTTTCATGGAAAGGGGTTGCCAAGCTTCCAAAAAACTACGAGTTTCCTGAAATCTTAGCAAACACCTTTTCACCCAATCTTGATGATACTTTCAGGGAATGATCAGTACACCATTCCCACTTGGCTCACCAAATTTCGTTTTTCTAAGTTAAACCGTTCGTTTGCAGTAACCATTTCATTTTGAGGTTTCACTCTGTTTTCTCCTATATGGAGACATGTATTTGAAACTCTAAATCAAACACGGTTTGTGCTAGCTCTTTGAAACTTCACCCAATAAAGCAGTTTGAAGTTATATCTCGATGGGTTGTTTGCTGTTGATGTAGCCCTAAGCAGAGACTGGCGAGAATCACTTTCATGAAAAGGGGTTGCCAGCTTCCAAAAAACTACGAGTTGCCTGAAATCTCAGCAAACACTTTTTCACCCAATCTTGATGATACTTTCAGAGAATGATCAGTATACCAATCCCACTTGGCTCACCAAATTTCGTTCTTCTAGGTTAAACCGTTGGTTTGCAGTAACCGTTTTCATTTGGAGGTTTCACTCTGTTTTCTCCTATACGGATACATGTATTTGGAACTCTAAATCAATCACGGTTTGTGCTAGCTCTTTGAAACTTGACCCAATAAAGCAGTTTCAAGTTCTATCTCTATGGGTTGTTTGCTGTTGATGTAGCCCTAAGCAGAGACTGGCGAGAATCACTTTCATGGAAAGGGTTTGCCAAGCTTCCAAAAAACTACGAGTTGCCTGAAATCTCAGCAAACACTTTTTCACCCAATCTTGATGATACTTTCAGAGAATGATCAGTATACCAATCCCACTTGGCTCACCAAATTTCGTTCTTCTAGGTTAAACCGTTCGTTTGCAGTAACCGTTTTCACTTTGAGGTTTCACTCTGTTTTCTCCTATACAGATACATGTATTTGGAACTCTAAATCAAACAAGGTTTGTGCTAGCTCTTTGAAACTTGTCCCAATGAAGCAGTTTCAAGTTCTATCTCTATGGTTTGTTTGCTGTTGATGTAGCCCTAAGCAGAGACTGGCGAGAATCACTTTCATGAAAAGGGGTTGCACAGCTTGCAAAAAACTACGAGTTGCCTGAAATCTCAACAAACACTTTTTCACCCAATATTGATGATACTTTCTGAGAATGATCAGTACACCAATCCCACTTGGATCACCAAATTTCGTTCTTCTAGGTTAAACCGTTCGTTTGCAGTAACCGTTTTCATTTTGAGGTTTCACTCTGTTTTCTCCTATACGGATACATGTATTTGGAACTCTCAATCAAACACGGTTTGTGCTAGCTCTTTGATCTTGACCCAATAAAGCAGTTTCAAGTTCTATCTCTATGGTTTGTTTGCTGTTGATGTAGCCCTAAGCAGAAACTGGCGAGAATCACTTTCATCGAAAGGGGTTTCCAAGCTTCCAAAAAACTACGATTTGCCATAAATCTAAGCAAACACTTTTTCACCCAATCTTGATGATACTTTCAGAGAATGATAAGTACACCAATCCCACTTGGCTCACCAAATTTCGTTCTTCTAGGTTAAAATGTTCGTTTGCAGTAACCGTTTTCATTTTGAGGTTTCACTCTGTTTTCTCCTATACGGATACATGGATTTGGAACTATAAATCAAACTCGGTTTGTGCTAGCTCTTTGAAACTTGACCCAATAAAGTAGTTTCAAGTTCTATCTCTATGGTTTGTTTGCTGTTGATGTAGCTCTAAGCAGAGACTGGCGAGAATCACTTTCAAGCCAAGGGATTGCCAAGCTTCCAAAAAACTACGAGTTGCCAGAAATCTCAGCAAACACTTTTTCACCCAATCTTGATGATACTTTCAGGGAATGATCAGTACACCAATCCCACTTGGCTCACCAAATTTCGTTTTCTAAGTTAAACCGTTCGTTTGCAGTAACCATTTCATTTTGAGGTTTCACTCTGTTTTCTCCTATATGGATACATGTATTTGAAACTCTAAATCAAACACGGTTTGTGCTAGCTCTTTGAAACTTGACCCAATAAAGCAGTTTAAAGTTATATCTCGATGGGTTGTTTGCTGTTGATGTAGCCCTAAGCAGAGACTGGCGAGAATCACTTTCATGAAAAGGGGTTGCCTAGCTTCCAAAAAACTACGAGTTGCCTGAAATCTCAGCAAACACTTTTTCACCCAATCTTGATGATACTTTCAGAGAATGATCAGTATACCAATCCCACTTGGCTCACCAAATTTCGTTCTTCTAGGTTAAACCGTTCGTTTGCAGTAACCGTTTTCATTTGGAGGTTTCACTCTGTTTTCTCCTATACGGATACATGTATTTGGAACTCTAAATCAAACACGGTTTGTGCTAGCTCTTTGAAACTTGTCCCACTGAAGCAGTTTCAAGTTGTATCTCTATGGTTTGTTTGCTGTTGATGTAGCCCTAAGCAGAGACTGGCGAGAATCACTTTCATGAAAAGGGGTTGCACAGCTTGCAAAAAACTACGAGTTGCCTGAAATCTCAACAAACACTTTTTCACCCAATCTTGATGATACTTTCTGAGAATGATCAGTACACCAATCCCACTTGGATCACCAAATTTCGTTCTTCTAGGTTAAACCGTTCGTTTGCAGTAACCGTTTTCATTTTGAGGTTTCACTCTGTTTTCTCCTATACGGATACATGTATTTGGAACTCTCAATCAAACACGGTTTGTGCTAGCTCTTTGATCTTGACCCAATAAAGCAGTTTCAAGTTCTATCTCTATGGTTTGTTTGCTGTTGATGTAGCCCTAAGCAGAGACTGGCGAGAATCACTTTCATGGAAAGGGGTTGCCAAGCTTCCAAAAAACTACGAGTTTCCTGAAATCTTAGCAAACACCTTTTCACCCAATCTTGATGATACTTTCAGGGAATGATCAGTACACCAATCCCACTTGGCTCACCAAATTTCGTTCTTCTAGGTTAAACCGTTCGTTTGCAGTAACCGTTTTAACTTTGAGGTTTCACTCTGTTTTCTCCTATACAGATACATGTATTTGGAACTCTAAATCAAACACGGTTTGTGCTAGCTCTTTGAAACTTGACCCAATGAAGCAGTTTCAAGTTGTATCTCTATGGTTTGTTTGCTGTTGATGTAGCCCTAAGCAGAGACTGGCGAGAATCACTTTCATGGAAAGGGGTTGCCAAGCTTCCAAAAAACTACGAGTTGCCTGAAATCTTAGCAAACACTTTTTCACCCAATCTTGATGATACTTTAAGGGAATGATCAGTACACCAATCCCACTTGGCTCACCAAATTTCGTTCTTCTAGGATAAACCGTTCGTTTGCAGTAACCGTTTTCATTTTGAGGTTTCACTCTGTTTTCTCCTATATGGATACATGTATTTGGAACTCTCAATCAAACACGGTTTGCGCTAGCTCTTTGAAACTTGACCCAATAAAGCAGTTTCACGTTCTTTCTCTATGGTTTGTTTGCTGTTGATATAGCCCTAAGCAGAAACTGGCGAGAATCACTTTCATCGAAAGGGGTTTCCAAGCTTCCAAAAAACTACGAGTTGCCAGAAATCTAAGCAAACACTTTTTCACCCAATCTTGATGATACTTTCAGGGAATGATAAGTACAACAATCCCACTTGGCTCACCAAATTTCGTTCTTCTAGGTTAAAATGTTCGTTTGCAGTAACCGTTTTCATTTTGAGGTTTCACTCTGTTTTCTCCTATACGGATACATGGATTTGGAACTATAAATCAAACTCGGTTTGTGCTAGCTCTTTGAAACTTGACCCAATAAAGCAGTTTCAAGTTCTATCTCTATGGTTTGTTTGCTGTTGATGTAGCTCTAAGCAGAGACTGGCGAGAATCACTTTCAAGCCAAGGGATTGCCAAGCTTCCAAAAAACTACGAGTTGCCAGAAATCTCAGCAAACACTTTTTCACCCAATCTTGATGATATTTTCAAGGAATGATCAGTACACCAATCCCACTTGGCTCACCAAATTTCGTTTTTCTAAGTTAAACCGTTCGTTTGCAGTAACCATTTCATTTTGAGGTTTCACTCTGTTTTCTCCTATATGGATACATGTATTTGAAACTCTAAATCAAACACGGTTTGTACTAGCTCTTTGAAACTTGACCCAATAAAGCAGTTTGAAGTTATATCTCGATGGGTTGTTTGCTGTTGATGTAGCCCTAAGCAGAGACTGGCGAGAATCACTTTCATGAAAAGGGGTTGCCAAGCTTCCAAAAAACTACGAGTTGCCTGAAATCTCAGCAAACACTTTTTCACCCAATCTTGATGATACTTTCAGAGAATGATCAGTATACCAATCCCACTTGGCTCACCAAATTTCGTTCTTCTAGGTTAAACCGTTCGTTTGCAGTAACCGTTTTCATTTGGAGGTTTCACTCTGTTTCTCCTATACGGATACATGTATTTGGAACTCTAAATCAAACACGGTTTGTGCTAGCTCTTTGAAACATGACCCAATAAAGCAGTTTCAAGTTCTATCTCTATGGGTTGTTTACTGTTGATGTAGCCCTAAGCAGAGACTGGCGAGAATCACTTTCATGGAAAGGGGTTGCCAAGCTTCCAAAAAAATACGAGTTTCCTGAAATCTTAGCAAACACCTTTTCACCCAATCTTGATGATACTTTCAGGGAATGATCAGTACACCATCCCACTTGGCTCACCAAATTTCGTTCTTCTAGGTTAAACCGTTCGTTTGCAGTAACCGTTTTAACTTTGAGGTTTCACTCTGTTTTCTCCTATACAGATGCATGTATTTGGAACTCTAAATCAACCACGGTTTGTGCTAGCTCTTTGAAACTTGACCCAATGAAGCAGTTTCAAGTTGTATCTCTATGGTTTGTTTGCTGTTGATGTAGCCCTAAGAAGAGACTGGCGAGAATCACTTTCATGAAAAGGGGTTGCCAAGCTTGAAAAAACTACGAGTTGCCTGAAATCTCAGCAAACACTTTTTCACCCAATCTTGATGATACTTTCTGAGAATGATCAGTACACCAATCCCACTTGGCTCACCAAATTTCGTTCTTCTAGGTTAAACCGTTCGTTTGCAGTAACCGTTTTCATTTTGAGCTTTCACTCTGTTTTCTCCTATACGGATACATGTATTTGGAACTCTAAATCAAACACGGTTTGTGCTAGCTCTTTGAAACTTGACCCAATAAAGCAGTTTCAAGTTCTATCTCTATGGTTTGTTTGCTGTTGATGTAGCCCTAAGCAGAGACTGGCGAGAATCACTTTCATGGAAAGGGTTTGCCAAGCTTCCAAAAAACTACGAGTTGCCTGAAATCTCAGCAAACACTTTTTCACCCAATCTTGATGATACTTTCTGAGAATGATCAGTATACCAATC
Organism: Ictidomys tridecemlineatus; assembly: GCF_052094955.1. Classification (NCBI taxonomy): domain Eukaryota; kingdom Metazoa; phylum Chordata; class Mammalia; order Rodentia; family Sciuridae; genus Ictidomys; species Ictidomys tridecemlineatus. The sequence continues at coordinate 146,567 of NW_027521001.1, forward strand.
CCACTTGGCTCACCAAATTTCGTTCTTCTAGGTTAAACCGTTCGTTGCAGTAACCGTTTTCACTTTGAGGTTTCACTCTGTTTTCTCCTATACTGATACATGTATTTGGAACTCTAAATCAAACAAGGTTTGTGCTAGCTCTTTGAAACTTGTCCCAATGAAGCAGTTTCAAGTTCTATCTCTATGGTTTGTTTGCTGTTGATGTAGCCCTAAGCAGAGACTGGCGAGAATC